>NC_080380.1:20497666-20658981 GCF_014773155.1 Arachis stenosperma | reverse complement strand
GCAACAATTTAAGTTTGGTGTTGTGATGAGCGGATAATTTATACGCTTTTTGGCATTATTTTTAGTGTGTTTTTAGTATGATCTAGTTAGTTTTTAGTATATTTTTATTAGTTTTTAGTTAAAATTCACCTTTCTGGACTTTACTATGAGTTTGTGTGTTTTTCTGTGATTTCAGGTATTTTCTGGCTGAAATTGAGGGTCCTGAGCAAAAATCTGATTCAGAGACTGAAAAGGACTGCAGATGCTGTTGGATTCTGACCTCCCTGCACTCGAAGTGGATTTTCTGGAGCTACAGAAGCCCAATTGGCGCGCTCTCAACGGCGTTGGAAAGTAGACATCCTGGGCTTTCCAGCAATATATGATAGTCCATACTTTGCCCAAGATTTGATGGCCCAAACCGGCGTTCAAAGTCACCTCAAGAAATTCCAGCGTTAAACGCCGGAACTGGCACCTAATTGGGAGTTAAACGCCCAAACTGGCATAAAAGCTGGCGTTTAACTCCAAGAAGAGTCTCTACACGAAAATGCTTCATTGCTCAGCCCAAGCACACACCAAGTGGGCCCGGAAGTGGATTTTTATGTCATTTACTCATCTTTGTACACCTTAGGCTACTAGTTTTCTATAAGTAGGACCTTTTACTATTGTATTAGACATCTGGAGATCTGGAGATCTGGAGATCTTTGAATCTTTTGATCACTGGGAGGCTGGCCTCACGGCCATGCCTAGACCTTGTTCTTATGTATTTTCAACGGTGGAGTTTCTACACACCATAGATTAAGGTGTAGAGCTCTGCTGTACCTCGAGTATTAATGCAATTACTATTATTCTTCTATTCAATTCCGCTTGTTCTTGTTCCAAGATATCACCTGTTCTTCAACTTGATGAATGTGATGATCCGTGACACTCATCATCATTCTCACTTATGAACAAAGTGACTGACAACCACTCTTGTTCTACAAGCATACGAGGCTTAGTGAATATCTCTTGGATTCCTGATACACGATGCATGGTTGATCGCCTGACAACCGAGTGCTCGCCTGACAAACGAGCCAGCCATTCCGTGAAATCAGAGTCTTCGTGGTATAGGCGAGAACTGATGGCGGCATTCAAGAGAATCCGGAAGGTCTAAATCTTGTCTGTGGTATTCTGAGTAGGATTCAATGATTGAATGACTGTGACGTGCTTCAAACTCCTAGCAGGCGGGGCGTTAGTGACAGACGCAAAAGAATCGATGGATTTTATTCCGGCCTGACCGAGAACCGACAGCTGATTAGCCATATGCTGTGACAGAGCATGGGAACATTTTCACTGAGAGGATGGGAGGTAGCCACTGACAACGGTGAAACCCTACATGAGCTTGCCATGGAAAGGAGTAAGAAGGATTGGATGAAGACTGTAGGAAAGCAGAGAGACGGAAGGGAAGGCATCTTCATACGCTTATCTGAAGCTCTCACCAATGATATACATAAGTATCTCTATCTTTATCTTTATGCTTTATTCGTTTATCACTATACCCATTTGAGTCTGCCTGACTGAGATTTACAAGGTGACCATAGCTTGCTTCATACCAACAATCTCCGTGGGATCGACCCTTGCTCACGTAAGGTATTACTTGGACGACCCAGTGCACTTGCTGGTTAGTTGTGCGAAGTTGTAGTGATCACAATTTCGTGCACCAATGCTCCATTCAGAAAGCATGTCGGAGGGACACTTTCTGATCAATTGTTTGTATCTTTCCCAAGCTTCATAGAGGGATTCACCTTCCTTCTGTCTGAAGGTTTGGACTTCCACTCTAAGCTTACTTAATTTTTGAGGTGGAAAGAACTTTGCCAAGAAGGCATTGACTAGCTTTTTCCAAGAGTTCAGGCTTTCTTTAGGTTGTGAGTCTAACCATATCCTAGCTCTGTCTCTTACAGCAAAAGGGAATAGCATAAGTCTGTAGACCTCAGGGTCAACCCCATTAGTCTTGACAGTGTCACAGATTTGCAAGAACTCAGCTAAAAACTGATGAGGATCTTCCAATGGAAGTCCATGGAACTTGCAATTCTGTTGCATTAGAGAAACTAGTTGAGGTTTAAGCTCAAAGTTGTTTGCTCCAATGGCAGGGATAGAGATGCTTCTCCCATAGAAGTCAGGAGTAGGTGCAGTAAAGTCACCCAGCACCTTCCTTACATTGTTGGCATTGTTGTTGTTTTCGGCTGCCATGGGTTCTTCTTCTTTGAAGATTTCTGTTAGGTCATCTACAGAGAGTTGTGCCTTAGCTTCTCTTAGCTTTCGCTTCAAGGTCCTTTCAGGTTCAGGGTCAGCCTCAACAAGAATGCTTTTGTCTTTGCTCCTGCTCATATGAAAGAGAAGAAAACAAGAAAGCATGGAATCCTCTATGTCACAGTATAGAGATTCCTTGAAGTGTCAGAGGAAAAGAAAAATAGAAGGAAGAAGTAGAGAATTCAAACTTATCAAGAAAGATGGAGTTCGAATTGTTCATTGAGGAATAGTGTTAGTCCATAAATAGAAGGATGTGAGAAGAGGGGAAGAAATTTTCGAAAATTAAGTAAAAGATTTTAAAAACATTTTGAAAAACTTTAATTGATTTTCGAAAACTAAGAGTGGAAAAGAAATCAAGTGATTTTTGAAAAAGATTTTGAAATTAGAAATTAAAAAGATATGATTGAAAACTATTTTGAAAAAGATATGATTAAGAAGATATGATTGAAAAGTTATGGTTTTAAAAAGATGTGATTGAGAAGATATGATTTGAAAAACAATAAAAAAGATTTGATTTTAAAATTAATGACTTGGCTAACAAGAAAAGATATGATTCAGATATTAAACCTTTCTCAACAGAAAAGGCAACATACTTGAAATGTTGAATCAAATCATTAATTGTTAGCAAGTATCTTTGAAAATGGAAAGAAATTGATTTTGAAAAGGATTTGATTGAAAAGATATGATTTGAAAAAGATTTGATTTTGAAAACCTGAAAAAAAATTGAATTAAAAATAGAATCTTCCCTCTTGTGCCATCCTGGCATTAAACGCCCAGAATGGTGCACATTCTGGCGTTTAACGCCCAAAGCACTACCCTTTTGGGCGTTAAACGCCCAGCCAGGCACCCTGGCTGGCGTTTAAACGCCAGTCTGCCTTCCTCACTGGGCATTTTGAACGCCCAGCCTTTTTCTGTGTAATTCCTCTGCTGTATGTTCTGAATCTTCAATTCTCTGTATTATTGACTTGAAAAGACACAAATTAAAAAAAAATTTGGATTTTTAGTAATGAGGAATAATCGAAATGCAACTAAAATCAATTAACAATGCATGCAAGACACCAAACTTAGCAGTTTGTATACTACTGACACTGACAAAATGAGAATGCATATGACAAACAACAAAAATACTCAAGATAAGAGAATTTAAAGATCAGAGCAAGGAAATCATCAAGAACATCTTGAAGATCACTTAAGACACATGAATGAATGCAAGAAGAACAGAAACATGCAATTGACACCAAACTTAACATGAGACACTAGACTCAACAAGAAACATGCAATATTTTTTGTTTTTATTATTTTGTAATTTTTTTTGGATTTTTTCGAAAATTAAGTGGAAAAAGAAAATAAAAGTATCAAAATTCTTAATGAGAATTCCAGGAATCATGCAATGTTAGTCTAAAGCTTTAGTCTAAAGGAATTAGACATGGCTAGCCAAGTTTCAGTAGGACATTGCATTCAAGAGCTAAATTGATGATGATCAATCAGCTTTGGTGATGATAAGAACATCACCTTGAAATACTAGAATTCATTCTTAAGAACTCTGAAGAAAAAATACCTAATCTAACCAACAAGATGAACTGTCAGTTGTCCATACTCGAAACAATCCCCGGCAACGGCGCCAAAAACTTGGTGCACGAAATTGTGATCACTACTTTTCACAACTCAAATAATCCCCGGTAATGAATCCAAAAACTTGGTGCTCAATACCATGGCATAAACACAACTTCGCACAACTAACCAGCAAGTGCACTGGGTCATCCAAGTAATAAACCTTACGCGAGTAAGGGTCGATCCCACGGAGATTGTTGGTATGAAGCAAGCTATGGTTATGTTGTAAATCTCAGTCAGGCAGACTCAATTGGTTATGGATGATATATGAATAAAACATAGAATAAAGATAGAGATAATTATGTAATTCATTGGTGTGAACTTCAGATAAGCGAATGGAGATGCTTTTCCCTTCTGTCTCTCTGCGTTCCTACTGTCTTCATCCAATCCTTCTTACTCCTTTCCATGGCAAGCTGTATGTTGGGCATCACCGTTGTCAGTGGCTACAATCCCGTCCTCTCAGTGAAAATGTTCAACGCACCCTGTCACGGCACGGCTATTCATCTGTCGGTTCTCAATCAGGTTGGAGTAGAATCCATTGATTCTTTTGCGTCTGTCACTAACGCCCAGCCTTCAGGAGTTTGAAGCTCGTCACAGTCATTCAATCATTGAATCCTACTCAGAATACCACAGACAAGGTTTAGACCTTCCGGATTCTCTTGAATGCCGCCATCAATTCTAGCTTATACCACGAAGATTCCGATTAAAGAATCCAAGAGATAAACATTCAAGCCTTGTTTTCTTGTAGAACGGGAGTGGTTGTCAGGCACTCGTTCATAAGTGAGAATGATGATGAGTGTCACATAATCATCAGATTCATCAAGTTCTTGAGTGCGAATGAATATCTTGGAATAAGAACAAGCTGAATTGAATAGAAGAACAATAGTAAATGCATTAATACTCGAGGTACAGCAGAGCTCTACACCTTAATCTATGGTGTGTAGAAACTCCACCGTTGAAAATACATAAGAACAGGGTCTAGGCATGGCCGAATGGCCAGCCTCCCAATACATGATCAAAAGACTCCAAATGATCAAGGATCCAAAGATTCAAAGATCTAAAGATGATCAAAGATCCAAGGATGAAAATATAATAGCAAAAGGTCCTTCTTATAGAGAACTAGTAGCCTAAGGTTTACAGAAATGAGTAAATGACAGAAAAATCCACTTCCGGGCCCACTTGGTGTGTGCTTGGGCTGAGCATTGAAGCATTTTCGTGTAGAGACTCTTCTTGGAGTTAAACGCCAGCTTTTGTGCCAATTTGGGCGTTTAACTCCCATTCTTGTGCCAGTTCCGGCGTTTAACGCCGGGCAGTTTTGAGCTGATTTGAAACGCCAGTTTGGGCCATCAAATCTTGGAAAAAGTATGGACTATTATACATTGCTGGAAAGCCCAGGATGTCTACTTTCCAACGCCGTTGAGAGCGCGCCAATTAGGCTTCTGTAGCTCCAGAAAATCCACTTTGAGTGCAGGGAGGTCAGAATCCAACAGCATCTGCAGTCCTTTTCAGTCTCTGAATCAGATTTTTGCTCAGGTCCCTCAATTTCAGCCAGAAAATACCTGAAATCACAGAAAAACACACAAACTCATAGTAAAGTCCAAAAAAGTGAATTTTAACTAAAAACTAATAAAAATATACTAAAAACTAACTAAAACATACTAAAAACATACTAAAAACAATGCCAAAAAGCGTATAAATTATCCGCTCATCAGTGCTCTTACTAGTTCTACTTGTGAGCTCTTGTGGATTTTGAACTTGCTAAAATGTTTGCTTATCTCTTATGAACACCCTCTGATTTTATTTTGTGATAATCAAAGCACTTTGCATATTGCTGCCAACCCTATTTTTCATGAGTGTACCAAATATTTGGAGGTTGATTGTTATCTTGTTCGGCAAAAAGCACAAGTTGGGATATTGAAATTACTTCATGTTCCTTCTTTCGAACAATTGGCTGACAATTTACCAAACCCTTCCATCTCAGCCATTTCACATTAACTTATCCAAGCTGGGTATTCTCGATCTCTTCCATCCTCTAGCTTGCGGGGGCATATTGAACAAAACTTTGACCGAAGCTACCAACTCTTCTAAAGATGCAACAAACTTAAGATAAATGATCATACCTTTACTCTATTATTTTTTCCTTCTGATTTTTTTCTATTATTTTATACTATTGTTCTTTTCCTTTTGTTCTAGAAGCTATGAGTCATCACCCAAGAATATAATTCTATTATGATAGGGTTCTTTATAGATTTTACAAATTTGAATAGATTTGTTGAGTTGTGCATCTTTTCCATCTTGTATATATACTAAAATTGTATCCACTATTGGTAGAGGAATATACAGATTATTTTCCCTCTCTTCTTTATTTGTCTCTGATGAGCGGATAATTTATACGCTTTTTGGCATTGTTTTTAGACAGTTTTTAATAGGATCTAGCTACTTTTTAGTATATTTTTATTAGTTTTTAAGCAAAATTCACATTTTTGGATTTTACCACGAGTTTGTGTGTTTTTCTGTGATTTCAGGTATTTTCTGGCTGAAATTGAGGGACCTGAGCAAAAATATAATTCAGAGGCTGAAAAAGGACTGCTGATGCTGTTGGATTCTGACCTCCCTGCACTTGAAATGGATTTTTTGGAGCTACAGATATCCAAATGGTGCGCTCTCAATTGCGTTGGAAAGTAGACATCCAGGGCTTTCCATCAATATTTAATAGTTCATACTTTGCTCGAGTTTTGATGATACAAATTGGCGTTCAAACGCCAACTTCCTATCCTATTCTGGCATTAAACGCCAGAAACAGGTTACAAGCTAGAGTAAAACGCCCAAAACAGGCTGCAAATTGGCGTTTAACTCCAAGAAAAGTCTCTACACATGAAAGCTTCAATGCTCAGCCCAAGCACACACCAAGTAGGCCCAGAAGTGGATTTCTGCATCATTTACTTATTTCTGTAAACCCTAGTAACTAGTCTAGTATAAATGGAACTTTTTACTATTGTACTCACATCTTTGGAAAAATTAGTGGATTATCTTTAGAACATCTTTGGAACATTTTTCCTTAGACATTGGGGGCTGGCCTCACGGCCATGCCTGGACCTTCATCACTTATGTCTTTTTAACGGTGGAGTTTCTACACACTATAGATTAAGGTGTGGAGCTCTGCTGTTCCTCGAGTAGTAATGCAATTACTACTGTTTTCTATTCAATTCATGATGATTATTATTCTAAGATATCCATTCGCACACAAGAACATGATGAATGTGATGATCAAGTGACACTCATCACCATTCTCACTTATGAACGCGTGCCTGATAAACACTTCCGTTCTACATGAAAACGAGCTTGAATGCATATCTCTTAGCCTTCTGGTTCACGATCAGAGTCTTCGTGGTATAAGCTAGAATCAATTGGCAGCATTCTTGAGATTCGAAAAGTCTAAACCTTGTCTGTGGTATTCCGAATAGGATCTGGGATGGGATGACTGTGACGAGCTTTAAACTCGCGAGTGTTGGGCGTAATGACAAACGCAAAAGGATCAATGGATCCTATTCCAACATGAGTGAGAACCGACTGATGATTAGCCGTGCGGTGACAGCACATTTGGACCATTTTCACGGAGAGGATGGATGGTAGCCATTGATAATGGTGATCCCCCAACATACAGCTTGCCATAGAAAGGAGTATGAAGGATTGGATGAAGGCAGTAGGAAAGGAGAGATTCAGAAGGAATAACGCATCTCCATACGCTTATCTGAAATTCCCACCAACGAATTACATAAGTATCTCTATCTTTATTTTTTGTTTATTTATATTTTAATTATCAAAGCTTCATAACCATTTGAATCCGCTTGACTGAGATTTACAAGATGACCATAGCTTGCTTCAAGCCGACAATCTCTGTGGGATCGACCCTTACTCACGTAAGGTTTATTACTTGGACGACCCAGTGCACTTGCTGGTCAGCTGCACGAAGTTGTGTATCACGATTTCGTGTACCAAGTTTTTGGTGCCGTTGTCGGGGATTGTTCGAGTTTGGACAACTGACGGTTCATCTTGTTGCTCAGATTAGGTAATTTTCTTGTTTCAACCTTTATTTTCTTTTCAAAAATTTTTCAAAAATCTTTCAAAAATTTTTTTCTTTGTTTTCGTTTTTCCAAAAAGATATTTTCGAAAAATCCAAAAAAATTAATAAAATCATAAAAACAAAAAATAATTTGTGTTTCTTGTTTAAGTCTAGTGTCAATTTTTAAGTTTGGTGTCAATTGTATGTTTTAATTTTTCTAAAAAATTTTCAAAAACTCATGCATGGTGTTCTTCATGATCTTCAAGTTGTTCTTAGTAAGTCTTCTTGTTTGATCTTCATATTTTTTGTTTTGTGTCTTTTGTTGTTTTTCATATGCATTTTTGCATTCAAAGTGTCTAAACATGAAATATCTCTAAATTTGGTGTCTTGCATGTTTTTCTTTTCTTGAAAATTTTTCAAAAAATAAGTTCTTGATGTTCATCATGATCTTCAAAGTGTTCTTGGTGTTCATCTTGACATTCATAGTGTTCTTGCATGCATCATTTGTTTTAATCCAAAATTTTTATGTGTTGAGTCATTTTGTGGTTTTTCTCTTTCCTCATTAAATTAAAAAAATCAAAAAATATCTTTTCCTTATTTTACTCATAATTTTCGAAATTTTTGGGTTGACTTAGTCAAAAAAATTTTAAATAAGTTATTTCTTGTTAGTCAAGTCAAGATTTCAATTTAAAAAAAAATCCTATCTTTTCAAAACTTATTCAAAAATCAAATCTTTTTCATTTTTATGTTTTTCGAAAAAAAATTTAAAATTGATTTTCAAAAATCTTTTTCTTATTTTCATTTCAAATTTTCAAAAACTTTACTAACAATTAATGTGATTGATTAAAAAATTTCAAGTTTGTTACTTTCTTGTTAAGAAAAGTTCAACCTTTAAATTCTAGAATCATATCTTTTAGTTTCTTGTTAGTCAAGTCATTAACTTTAATTTTCAAAATCAAATCTTTCTAAATTTCTTTTTCAAATCTTTTTCAAAATAAATTTCAATCATATCTTTTTAATCATATCTTTTCAAATATATCTTTTTCAAAATCAATTTCAAAAATCTTTTCTAACTTCTTATCTTTTCAAAATTGATTTTTAAATCTTTTTCAATTAACTAATTTGTTTGTTTTACTATTTCTTATCTTTTTCAAAACCACCTAACTACTTTCCTCTCTCTAATTTTCGAAAATCACCTTCCTCTTTTCCAAAAATCTTTTTATTTAACTAATTATTTTAACTTTTAATTTTATTCCTTTTCTTAATTTTCAAATACTAACTAATTTTAAAATAAAAATAAAAATATTTTCCTTTTCCTTTTAACTAATTTTCGAATTCTCTCTTCCCCCCCTCTTCTCTTTCTATTTATTTTATTTATTTACTAACACTTCTCCTCCACTCATAAAAAATTCGAACCCTCTCCCTCTCTCTGAGTTTGAATTTTTCTCTTTCTTTCCTCATTCTTCTATTCTTTTTCTCTTCTACTCACATAAAGGAATCTCTATACTGTGACATAGAGGATTCATCTTCTTTTCTGTTCTCTTCTTTTTCATATGAGCAAGAGTAAGGATAAGGACATTCTTGTTGAAGCATATCCTGAACCTCAAAGGACTCTGAAGAAGAAGCTAAGAGAAGCTAAAGCACAACAATCCAGAGAAAACCTTACAGAGAATCTCGAAAAAGAAGTAATGGCCGAACCCAACAACAATGCAAGGAAGATGCTTGGTGACTTCACTGCACCAAATTTCAACTTTCATGGAAGAAGCATCTCAATCCCTGCCATTGGAGCAAACAACTTTGAGCTAAAGCCTCAATTAGTTTCTCTGATGCAACAGAATTGTAAGTTTCATGGACTTCCATCAGAAGATCCTTTTCAGTTCTTAATTGAATTCTTGCAGATCTGTGATACTGTTAAGACCAATGGAGTTGATCCCGAGGTCTACAAGCTTATGCTTTTCCCTTTTGCTATAAGAGACAGAGCTAGAATATGGTTGGACTCTCAACATAGAGATAGCCTGAACTCTTGGGATAAGCTGGTCACGGCTTTCTTAGCCAAATTCTTTCCTCCTCAAAAGCTGAGCAAGCTTAGAGTGGATGTTCAAACCTTCAGGCAGAAAGAAGGTGAATCCCTCTATGAAACTTGGGAAAGATACAAGCAACTGACCAAAAAGTGTCATTCTGACATACTCTCAGAATGGACCATCATGGATATATTCTATGATGGTCTGTCTGAATTGTCTAAGATGTCATTGGACCATTCTGCAGGTGGATCTATTCACCTGAAGAAAATGCTTGCAGAAGCTCAGGAACTCATTGAAATGGTTGCAAATAACTAGTTCATGTACACCTCTGAAAGGAATCCTGTGAGTAATAGGACGCCTCAGAGGAATGGAGTTCTTGAAATTGATGCTATGAATGCCATATTGGCTAAGAATAAAATGTTGACTCAGCAAGTCAATATGATTTATCAGAGTCTGAATGGATTGCAAAATGCATCCAACACTACTAAGGAAGCATCTTCTGAAGAAAAAGCTTATGATCTTGAGAACCCTACAATGGCAGAGGTGAATTACATGGGTGAAGCCTATGGAAATACCTATAATTCTTCATAAAGAAATCATCCAAATTTCTCATGGAAAGATCAACAAAAGCCTCAACAAGGCTTTAATAATGGTGGAAGAAACAGGTTTAGCAATAGCAAGCCTTTTCCATCATCCTCTCAGCAAAAGACAGAGAATTCTGAGCAGAGCCCATCTAGCTTAGCAAATATAGTCTCTAATCTATCTAAGGCCACTCTAAGTTTCATGAATGAAACAAGGTCCTCCATTAGAAATTTGGATGCACAAGTAGGCCAACTGAGTAAAAAAGTCACGGGAACTCCTCCTAGTACTCTCCCAAGCAATACAGAAGAGAATCCAAAAAGAGAGTACAAGGCCATAACCTTACTTGGTGTGGCCGAACCTAGGGAGGAGGAGGAGAACATGAATCCCATTGAGGAAGACCTCATGGGACATCCTCTAGACAAAAAGGAATTCCCAATTGAGGAACCTAAGGAATCTGAGGCTCATCTAGAGACCATAGAGATTCCATTGAACCTACTGCTGCCATTCATGAGCTCTGATGACTATTCCTCCACTGAAGAGGATGAAGATATTACTGAAGAGCAAGTTGCTAAGTACCTTGGAGCAATCATGAAGCTGAATGCCAAGTTATTTGGTAATGAGACTTAGGTGGATGAACCCCCCTTGCTCACCAATGAACTGAATAACTTGATTAGGCAAACATTACCTCAAAAGAAAGAGGATCCCAAAAGGTTCTTAATACCTTGTACCATAGGCACCATGACCTTTGAGAAGGTACTGTGTGACCTGGGGTCAGGCATAAACCTCATCCCACTCTCTGTAATGGAGAAACTAGGAATCTTTGAGGTTCAAGCTGTAAGAATCTCACTAGAGATGGCAGACAAATCAATGAAACAGGCTTATGGACTAGTAGAGGACGTGCTAGTAAAGGTTGAAGGCCTTTACATCCCTGTTGATTTCATAATCCTAGACACTGGGAAGGACGAGGATGAATCCATCATCCTTGGCAGACCTTTCCTAGCCACAGCAAAATCTGTAATTGATGTTGACAGAGGAAAGTTGGTCCTTCAATTGAATGAGGACTACCTTGTATTCAAGACTCAAGGTTCTCCTTCTGTACACATGGAGAGGAAGTATGAAAAGCTTCTCTCAATACAGAGTCAAACAAAGCCCCCACATTCAAACTCTAAGTTTGGTGTTGGAAAGCCACAAACAAACTCTAAGTTTGATGTTGAGAGGCCACAACCAAACTCTAAGTTTGGTGTTGAGAGGCCACAACCATGCTCTGATTATCTGTGAGGCTTCATGAGAGCCCACTGTCAAGCTATTGACATTAAAGAAGCGCTTATTGGGAGGCAACCTAATTTTTATTTATCTATGTTATTTTATGTTTTCTTTAGGTTGATGATCATGTGGAGTCATAAAAACAAATTCAAAAACAGCATTAAAAATAGCACACCCTGGAGGAAGAATTTACTAGCGTTTAAACGCCAGTAAGAGTAGCAGAATGGGCGTTAAACGCCCAGCCTGGCACCATTCTGGGCGTTTAACGCCAGAAATGGGCACCAGACTGGCGTTTAACGCCAGAACAGAGCATCAAGCTGGTGTTAAATGCCAGAAACAAGCAACAGCTTGGCGTTAAACGCCAGAAAAGGTATAAAAGCTGGCGTTTAACGCCAGAAACAGGCAGCAGTCTGGCGTTAAATGCCAGAATTGCATTCTAATGGCATTTTGCACGCCTAAATGGAGCAGGGATGAGAAGTCCTTGACCCCTCAGGATCTGTGAACCCCACAGGATCCCTACCTATCCCACCTCTCTCTCTTCTCCTCACACATCTCTATAACACTCTACCCAAAACACCACTCACCTATCAAATCCAATTCTCTTCCTTATATTCTCTTCACCAATTACCTCCATCCCTCTTCCCCAAAAAAAAACCCCACCTACCTCACTTTCAAATTCAAACACTTTTCCCTCCCAAACCCACCCAATTCTATTCGGCCACTCTTCCTCTCTTTCCCTATAAATACCCCTCTTCACTCCTTCATTTTCACACATCACAAACCTTCTCCTACCCCCTTAGCCGAACCTATCTCTACATCCATCTCCTTTATTTTCCTCTTCTTCCCCTTCTTTCTTTCTTCTTTTGCTCGAGGACGAGCAAACCTTTTAAGTTTGGTGTGGTAAAAGCATTGCTTTTTGTTTTTCCATAACCATTTATGGCATTTAAGGCTGGAGAAACCTCTAAAAAGAGGAAAAGAAAGGAAAAAAGCTTCCACCTCTGAGTCATAGGAGATAGAGAGATTCATCTCAAAGGTCCATCAAGACCACTTCTATGAAGTTGTGGCCAAGAAGAAGGTGATCCTTGAGGTCCCTTTCATGCTAAAGAAAAATGAGTATCCGGAGATCCGACATGAAATCCAAAGAAGAGGTTGGGAAGTTCTCACCAACCCCATTCAATAAGTCAGAATCTTAATGGTTCAAGAGTTCTATGCTAATGCATGGATCACTAGGAACCATGATCAAAGTATGAACCCGAATCCAAAGAATTGGCTTACAATGGTTCGAGAAAAATACTTAGATTTCAGTCCAGAAAATGTAAGGTTGGCGTTCCACTTACCAATGATGCAAGAAAACGCATGCCCATACACTAGAAGGGTCAACTTTGATCAAAGGTTGGACCAAGTTCTCATGGACATATGTGTGGAAGGAGCTCAATGGAAAAGAGACTCAAGAGGCAAGCCGGTTCAATTGAGAAGACCGGACCTTAAGCCTATGGCTAGAGGATGGTTGGAGTTCATCCAACGCTCCATCATTCCTACTAGCAACCAATCTGAAGTGACTGTGGATCGGGCCATCACGATCCATAGTATCATGATTGGGGAGGAAATGAAAGTTCATGAGATCATACCTCTAGAACTCTACAAGGTGGCTGACAAGTCCTCCACTTTGGCAAGGTTAGCCTTTCCTCATCTCATTTATCACCTATGCAATTTGGTTGGGATTGACATAAAAGGAGACATCCTCATTGAAGAGGACAAGCCCATCACTAAGAAAAGGATGAAGCAAACAAGAGAGCCTACTCATGGACCTCAACAAGAGCATGAGAAAACTCCTCATGAAATCCCTGAGAAGTCTCAAGGGATGCATTTTCCTCCACACAATTATTGAGAGCAACTCAACACCTCTTTGGAAGGCTTGAGTTACAATATGGACCAACTAAGGGTGGAGCACCAAGAGCACTCCATCATTTTCCATGAGATTAGAGAAGATCAAAGAGCTATGAGGGAGGAGCAACAAAGGCAAGGAAGAGACATAGAGGAGCTCAGGCATTCCATTGGACCTTCAAGAGGAGGAACTAGCCGCCATCACTAAGGTAGACCCGTTCCTTGATTTTCATGTTCCTATTTTTCTGTTTTTCGAATTTGATGCTTTGTGTGTTATTCATGTTTGTGTCTTTATTACATGATCATTAGTGTCTAGTGTCTATGTCTTAAGGCTATGAATAATTCCATGAATCCTTCACCTCTCTTAAATGAAAAATGTGCTTAATTACAAAAAAACAAGAAGTACTTGGATTTTAAATTTTATCTTGAAATTAGTTTAATTATTTTAATATGGTGGCAATACTTTTTGTTTTCTGAATGAATGCTTGAACAGTGCATATTTTTTATAGTGAAGTTTATGAATGTTAAAATTTTTGGCTCTTGAAAGAATGATGAACAAAGAGAAATGTTATTGATAATATGAAAAATCATGAAATTGATTTTTGAAGCAAGAAAAAGCAGTGAAAAAGAAAAAAGCTTGCAAAAAAAAAGAGAAAAAAAAGTGGCAAGAATTTGAAAGAAAGAAAAAGAAAAAGCCAATAGCCCTTTAAACCAAAAGGCAAGGGTAAAAAGGATCCAAGGCTTTGAGCATCAGTGGATAGGAAGGCCCAAGGAAAAAAAATACAGGCCTAAGTGGCTAAATCAAGCTGTCCCTAATCATGTGCTTGTGGCATGAAGGTGCAAGTGAAAAGCTTGAGACTGAGTGGTTAAAGTCGTGATCCAAAGCAAAAGAGTGTGCTTAAGAACTCTGGACACCTCTAATTGGGGACTTTAGCAAAGCTAAGTCACAATCTGAAAAGGTTCATCCAGTTATGTGTCTGTGGAATTTATGTATCCGGTGGTAATATTGGAAAACAAAGTGCTTAGGGCCACGGCCAAGACTTATAAAGTAGCTGTGTTCAAGAATCAACGTACTGAACTAGGAGAATCAATAACACTATCTAAAATTCTGAGTTCCTATAGATGCCAATCATTCTGAATTTTAAAGGATAAAGTGAGATGCCAAAACTGTTCAGAAGCAAAAAGCTACTAGCCTGGTGGACGAAATTGTGATCAACAATAATGGCTCTTTGGCATGTGCCTAAAAAAACTAACTCAGCACTTTCTTTTCACAACTCCGTTCAACTTAACCAGCAAGTGTACTGGGTCATCCAAGTAATACCTTACGTGAGTAAGGGTCGATCCCACAGAGATTGTTGGTATGAAGCAAGCTATGGTCACCTTGTAAATCTCAGTTAGGCAGATTAAATGGTTATGGGTTTCGAAAATTAATAATAAATAGAAAATAAAAAGGGATATAAATACTTATGTAAATCAATAGTGGGAATTTCAGATAGGCGTGTGGAGATGCTAGAATCCTTTCGAATCTCTACTTTCTTATTGCTTTCATCCAATCCTTCTTACTCCTTTCCATGGCAAGTTGTATGTAGGGCATCACCATCATCAATGGCTACTTTTAATCCTCTCGGGAAAATGGTCCTATGCGCTGTCACTGCACGGCTAATCGTCTGGAGGCATCACCCTTGTTGATAGCTACATCCCATCCTCTCAGTGAAAATGGTCCAGATGCTCTGTCACAGCACGGCTAATCAGCTGTTGGTTCTCGATCATGATGGAATAGGATCCATTGATCCTTTTGCATTTGTCATCACGCCCAGCAATCGCGAGTTTGAAGCTCGTCACAGTCATTCAATATCGAAATCCTACTCGGAATACCACAGACAAGGTTAGACTTTTCGGATTCCCGAGATCCTACTCAGAATACCACAGACAAGGTGGTGCACGAAATTGTGATCATCAATGGCGCCATCAACATGGTACGCTCATTGCAATCTCAACTCTCTATCACAACTCCGCACAACTAACCAGCAAGTGCACTGGGTCGTCCAAGTAATAAACCTTACGCGAGTAAGGGTCGATCCCACGGAGATTGTTGGTATGAAGCAAGCTATGGTCACCTTGTAAATCTTAGTCAGGCAGACTCAAATGGGTATAGATGATGAATAAAACATAAAGATAAAGATAGAGATACTTATGTATATCATTGGTGAGAGCTTCAGATAAGCGTATGAAGATGCTTTCCCTTCCGTCTCTCTGCTTTCCTACTGTCTTCATCCAATCCTTCTTACTCCTTTCCATGGCAAGCTTATGCAAGGGTTTCACCGTTGTCAGTGGCTACCTCCCATCCTCTCATTGGAAATGTTCAACGCACCCTGTCACGGCACGGCTATCCATCTGTCGGTTCTCAATCAGGCCGGAATAGAATCCAGTGATTCTTTTGCGTCTGTCACTAACGCCCCGCCTTCAGGAGTTTGAAGCACGTCACAGTCATTCAATCATTGAATCCTACTCAGAATACCACAGACAAGGTTAGACCTTCCGGATTCTCTTGAATGCCGCCATCAGTTCTTGCCTATACCACGAAGACTCTGATCTCACGGAATGGCTGGCTCGTTTGTCAGGCGAGCACTCGGTTGTCAGGCGATCAACCATGCATCGTGTATCAGGAATCCAAGAGATAAACATTAGAGCCTCGTTTGCTTGTAGAACAAGAGTGGTTGTCAGTCACTTTGTTCATGAGTGAGAATGATGATGAGCGTCACATAATCATCACATTCATCAAGTTCTTGAGTGCGAATGAATATCTTAGAATAAGAACAAGCGGAATTGAATAGAAGAACAATAGTAATTGCATTAATACTCGAGGTACAGCAGAGCTCCACACCTTAATCTATGGTGTGTAGAAACTCCACCGTTGAAAATACATAAGAACAAGGTCTAGGCATGGCCGAATGGCCAGCCTCCCAAAGTGATCAAAAGATCTAAAGATCAACAGATTCCAAAGATCAGAAGATGAAAATACAATAGTAGAAGGTCCTATATATAGAGAACTAGTAGCCTAGGGTGTACAGAGATGAGTAAATGACATAAAAATCCACTTCCGGGCCCACTTGGTGTGTGCTTGGGCTGAGCAATGAAGCATTTTCGTGTAGAGACTCTTCTTGGAGTTAAACGCCAGCTTTTATGCCAGTTTGGGCGTTTAACTCCCATTTAGGTGCCAGTTCCGGCGTTTAACGCTGGGAATTCTGAGGGTGACTTTGAACGCCGGTTTGGGCCATCAAATCTTGAGCAAAGTATGGACTATCATATATTTCTGGAAAGTCCAGGATGTCTACTTTCCAACGCCGTTGAGAGCGCGCCAATTGGGCTTCTGTAGCTCCAGAAAATCCACTTCGAGTGCAGGAAGGTCAGAATCCAACAGCATCTGCAGTCCTTTTCAGTCTCTGGATCAGATTTTTGCTCAGGTCCCTCAATTTCAGCCAGAAAATACCTGAAATCACAGAAAAACACACAAACTCATAGTAAAGTCCAGAAAAGTGAATTTTAACTAAAAACTAATAAAAATATACCAAAAACTCAACTCAAACTACTAAAAACATACTAAAAACAATGCCAAAAAGCGTACAAATTATCCGCTCATCACAACACCAAACTTAAATTGTTGCTTGTCCCCAAGCAACTGAAAATCAAATAAGATAAAAAGAAGAGAATATGCAATGAATTCCAAAAACATCTATGAAGATCAGTATTAATTAGATGAGCGGGGCTTTTAGCTTTTTGCCTTTGAATAGTTTTGGCATCTCACTCTATCCTTTGAAATTCAGAATGATTGGCTTCTTTAGGAACTCAGAATCCAGATAGTGTCATTGATTCTCCTAGTTAAGTATGATGATTCTTGAACACAGCTACTTATTGAGTCTTGGCCGTGACCCAAAGCACTCTGTCTTCCAGTATTACCACCGGATACATACATGCCACAGACACATAATTGGGTGAACCTTTTCAGATTGTGACTCAGCTTTGCTAGAGTCCCCAATTAGAGGTGTCTAGGGTTCTTAAGCACACTCTTTTTGCCTTGGATCACAGCTTTATTTCTTTCTTTTTCTTTCTTTTTCGTTTTCTCTCTTTTTTTCTTTTTTTTTTTTTTTGTATTCACTGCTTTTTCTTGCTTCAAGAATCATTTTTATGATTTTTCAGATCCTCAGTAACATGTCTCCTTTTTCATCATTCTTTCAAGAGCCAACATTCATGAACCACAAATTCAAAAGACATATGCACTGTTTAAGCATACATTCAGAAAACAAAAGTGTTGCCACCACATCAAAATAATCAATCTGTTATAAAATTCAAAATTCATGCAATTCTTCTCTTTTTCAATTAAGAACATTGTTTATTTAAGAAAGGTGATGGATTCATAGGACATTCATAACTTTAAGGCATAGACACTAAGACACTAATGATCATAAGACACAAACATGGACAAACATAAAGCATAAATTTTCGAAAAACAAGAAAATAAAGAACAAGGAGATTAAAGAACGGGTCCACCTTAGTGATGGCGGCTTGTTCTTCCTCTTGAAGGTCTTATGGAGTGCTTGAGCTCCTCAATATCTCTTCCTTGTCTTTGTTGCTCCTCTCTCATGATTCTTTGATCTTCTCTAATTTCATGGAGGAGGATGGAATGTTCTTGGTGCTCCACCCTTAGTTGTCCCATGTTGGAACTCAATTCTCCTAGGGAGGTGTTAATTTGCTCCCAATAGTCTTGTGGAGGAAAGTGCATCCCTTGAGGCATCTCAGGGATCTCATGATGAGAGGGGTCTCTTGTTTGCTCCATCCTTTTCTTAGTGATGGGCTTGTCCTCATCAATGGGGATGTCTCCCTCTATGTCAAGTCCAACTGAATAACAGAGGTGACAAATGAGATGAGGGAAGGCTAACCTTGCCAAGGTAGAGGACTTGTCCGCCACCTTATAAAGTTCTTGGGCTATAACCTCATGAACTTCCACTTTTTCTCCTATCATGATGCTATGGATCATGATGGCCCGGTCTAGAGTAACTTCGGACCGGTTGCTAGTGGGAATGATTGAGCGTTGGATAAACTCCAACCATCCTCTAACCACGGGTTTGAGGTCATGCCTTCTTAATTGAACCGGCTTTCCTCTTGAATCTATCTTCCATTGAGCGCCCTCTTCACAAATGTCAGTGAGGACTTGGTCCAACCTTTGATCAAAGTTGACCCTTCTTGAGTTTGAAAGGGACCTCGGGGATCACCTTCTTCAAGGCCACAACTTCATAGAAGTGGTCTTGATGCACCCTTGAGATGAATCTCTCCATCTCCCATGACTCGGATGTGGAAGCTTTTGCCTTCCCTTTCCTCTTTCTAGAGGTTTCTCCGGCCTTGGATGCCATAAATGGTTATGGAAAAACAAAAAGCAATGCTTTTACCACACCAAACTTAAAAGGTTTGCTCGTCCTCGAGCAAAAGAAGAAAGAAGAGAGTAGAAGAAGAAGAAATGAGGAAGAAGGGAATGGCTTTGTGTTCGGCCAAAGAGGGGGAGAAGTGGTGTTTAGGTTGTGTGAAAATGAAGGGGTGAAGAAGGGTTTATATAGGAGAGGGGGGGCTCATGGTTCGGTCATGTATGGGTGGGTTTGGGAGGGAAAGTGGTTTGAATTTGAAAGGTGAGGTAGGTGGGGTTTTATGAAGGATGGATGTGAGTGGTGAAGAGAAAGATGGGATTTGATAAGTGAAGGGTTTTTGGGGAAGAGGTGTTGAGGTGATTGGTGAGTGGGTGAAGAAGAAAGAGGGTGGTGGGGTTGGTGGGGATCCTGTGGGGTCCACAGATCCTGTGGTGTCAAGGAAAAGTCATCCCTGCACCAAGTGGCAAGAAAATTTGCGTTTTGTGCCAAATCTGGCGTTAAACGCCGGGCTGGTGCCCATTTCTGGCGTTTAACACCAGGTTCTTGCCCTTTTCTGGCGTTTAACGCCAGTCTGGTGCCCCTTTCTGGCGTTAAACGCCCAGAATGGTGCCAGACTGGGCGTTAAACGCCCACCTGCTAGCCTTACTGGCGTTTAAACGCCAGTAGGTTCTTCCTCCAGGGTGTGCTGTTTTTCTTTCTGTTTTTCATTCTGTTTTTGCTTTTTCAATTGATTTTGTGACTTCTCATGATCATCAACCTACAGAAAACAAAAAATAACAAAGAAAAATAGATAAAATATAACATTGGGTTGCCTCCCAACAAGCGCTTCTTTAATGTCAGTAGCTTGACAGTGGGCTCTCATGGAGCCTCACATTTTCTCAGAGCAATGTTGGAACCTCCCACCACCAAACTTAGAGTTTGAATGTGGGGGTTCAACACCAAACTTAGAGTTTGATTGTGGCTTCCCAACACCAAACTTAGAGTTTGACTGTGGGGGCTCTGTTTGACTCTGTTTTGAGAGAAGCTCTTCATGCTTCCTCTCCATGGTGACAGAGGGATATCCTTGAGGCTTAAACACAAAGGATTCTCCATTCACTTGAATGATCAGTTCACCTCTATCAACATCAATCACAGCCTTTGCTGTGGCTAGGAAGGGTCTGCCAAGGATGATGGATTCATCCATGCACTTCCCAGTCTCTAGGACTATGAAATCAGCAGGGATGTAATGGTCTTCAATCTTCACCAAAACATCCTCTACAAGTCCATAAGCTTGTTTTCTTGAGTTGTCTGCCATCTCTAGTGAGATTCTTGCAGCTTGTACCTCAAAGATCCCTAGCTTCTCCATTACAGAGAGAGGCATGAGGTTTACACTTGACCCTAAGTCACACAGAGCCTTCTTGAAGGTCATGGTGCCTATGGTGCAAGGTATGGAAAACTTTCCAGGATCTTGTCTCTTTTGAGGTAATTTCTGCCTAGACAAGTCATCCAGTTCTTTGGTGAGCAAAGGAGGTTCGTTCTCCCAAGTCTCATTTCCAAATAACTTGTCATTTAGCTTCATGATTGCTCCAAGGTATTTAGCAACTTGCTCTTCAGTGACATACTCATCCTCTTCAGAGGAGGAATACTCATCAGAGCTCATGAAAGGCAGAAGTAAGTCCAATGGAATCTCTATGGTCTCATTTTGAGCCTCAGATTCCCATGGTTCCTCATTGGGGAACTCAGTGGAGGCTAGTGCACGCCCATTGAGGTTTTCCTCAGTGGCGTTCACTTCCTCTCCCTCCTCTCCAAATTCGGCCATGTTGATGGCCTTGCACTCTCCTTTTGGATTTTCTTCTGTATTGCTTGGGAGAGTACTAGGAGGGAGTTCAGTAACTTTCTTGCTTAGCTGTCCCACTTGTGCCTCCAAATTCCTAATGGAGAATCTTGTTTCAGTCATGAAACTTTGAGTGGTTTTGATTAGATCAGAGACCATGGTTGCTAAGTCAGAGGTGTTCTGCTTAGAACTCTCTGTCTGTTGCTGAGAAGATGATGGAAAAGGCTTGCCATTGCTAAACCTGTTTCTTCCACTATTATTGTTATTGAAACCTTGTTGAGGTCTCTCTTGATTCTTCCATGAGAAATTTGGATGATTTCTCCATGAAGAATTATAGGTGTTTCCATAGGGTTCTCCCAAATAATTCACCTCTTCCATTGAAGGGTTCTCAGGATCATAAGCTTCTTCCTTAGATGAAGCATCCTTAGTACTGCTTGGTGCATTTTGCATTCCAGACAGACTTTGAGAAATCAAATTGACTTGTTGAGTCAATATCTTGTTCTGAGCCAGAATGGCATTCAGAGTATCAATCTCAAGAACTCCTTTCTTCTGACTTGTCCCATTGTTCACAGGATTCCTTTCAGAAGTGTACATGAATTAGTTGTTTGCAACCATTTCAATTAGCTCTTGAGCTTCTGTAGGCGTCTTCTTCAGATGAAGAGATCCTCCAGCAGAGCTATCCAAAGACATCTTGGATAGTTCAGAGAGACCATCATAGAAAATACCTATGATGCTCCATTCAGAAAGCATGTCAGATGGACATTTTCTGATTAATTGTTTGTATCTTTCCCAAGCTTCATAGAGGGATTCTCCATCCTTCTGTCTGAAGGTTTGGACTTCCACTCTAAGCTTACTCAATTTTTGAGGTGGAAAGAACTTTGCCAAGAAGGCATTGACTAGCTTTTCCCATGAGTCCAGGCTTTCTTTAGGTTGTGAGTCCAACCATGTCCTAGCTCTGTCTCTTATAGCAAAAGGGAATAGCATAAGTCTGTAGACCTCAGGGTCAACCCCATTAGTCTTGACAGTGTCACAGATTTGCAAGAATTCAGCTAAGAACTGATGAGGATCTTCCAATGGAAGTCCATGGAACTTGCAATTCTGTTGCATTAGAGAAACTAATTGAGGCTTAAGCTCAAAGTTGTTTGCTCCAATGGCGGGGATAGAGATGCTTCTCCCATAGAAGTCGGGAGTAGGTGCAGTAAAGTCACCCAGCACCTTCCTTGCATTGTTGTTGTTTTCGGCTGCCATGTGTTCTTCTTCTTTGAAGAATTCGGTTAGGTCCTCTACAGAGAATTGTGCCTTAGCTTCTCTTAGCTTTCGCTTCAGGGTCCTTTCAGGTTCAGGGTCAGCTTCAACAAGAATGCTTTTGTCTTTGCTCCTGCTCATATGAAAGAGAAGAGAACAAGAAAATATGGAATCCTCTATGTCACAGTATAGAGATTCCTTGAGGTGTCAGAGGAACAGAAAAATAGAAAGAAGAGGTAGAAGAATTCGAACTTTAATTAGATAGAGTTCGAATTGTGCATTGAGAAGGAGTGGTACTCCATAAGTAGAAGGATGTGGGAAGAGAGGAAGAAATTTTCGAAAATCAAGTGAAATATTTTGAAAACATTTTTGAAAAACTTTAATTGATTTTCGAAAATCAAGAGTGGGAAAGAAATCAAGTAATTTTTGAAAAAGATTTTGAAATTAGAAATCAAAAAGATATGTTTAAAAACTGTTTTAAAAAAGATGTGATTAAAAAGATATGATAAAAAAATTATGCTTTTAAAAAGATATGATTGAAAAGATATGTTTTGAAAATAATTTTAAAAAGATTTGATTTTAAAAATTAATGACTTGCCTAACAAGAAAAGATATGATTCAAACATTAAACCTTTCTCAACAGAAAAGGCAACATACTTAAAATGTTCAATCAAATCATTAATTGTTAGTAAGTATCTTTGAAAAAGGAAAGAAATTGATTTTGAAAACATTTGATTGAAAAGATTTGATTTGAAAAAGATTTGATTTTGAAAAACTTTGAAAACTTGAAAAAAATTGATTTTGAAAACAAAATCCTCCCCCTTGTGCCATCCTGGCGTTAAACGCCCAGAATGGTGCACATTCTGGCGTTTAACGCCCAATGCACTACCTTTTTGGGCGTTAAACGCCCAACCAGGCACCCTGGTTGGCGTTTAAACGCCAGTCTGTCCTTCTTCACTGGGCGTTCTGAACGCCCAGCTTTTTCTGTGTAATTCCTCTGCTGCATGTTCTGAATCTTCAGTTCCCTGTACTATTGATTTGAAAAATAGAACCAAGATCAAATAACAATGCATGCAAGACACCAAACTTAAAATCAGACACTAGACTCAAACAAGGAACATAAAAATATTTTTGGTTTTTATGATTTTTATAAATTTTTTTTTGTGCTTTTTCGAAAATTATATGAAACTAGAAAATAAAAGTTTTAGAATTCTCAATTTGGATTCCAGGAATCATTGCAATGTTAGTCTAAGACTCCGGTCCAGGAATTAGACATGGCTTTACAGCCAGCCAAGCTTTCAAAGAAAGCTTCGGTCCAAAACACTAGACATGGCCAATGGCCAGCCAAGCCTTAGCAGATCATTGCTCCAACAGCAAGATTGATAGAAATCAACAAGCTCTTGTGATGATAAGTTGAAACCTCGGTCCAATAAGATTAGACATGGTTTCTCAGCCAGCCAGACTTCAACAGATCATCATGAAACTCTAGAACTCATTCTTAAGAACTCTGAAGAAAAATACCTAATCTAAGCAACAAGATGAACCATCAGTTGTCCATACTCAAAACAATCCCCGGCAACGGCGCCAAAAACTTGGTGCACGAAATTGTGATCATCAATGGCGCCATCAACATGGTACGCTCATTGCAATCTCAACTCTCTATCACAACTCTGCACAACTAACCAGCAAGTGCACTGGGTCGTCTAAGTAATAAACCTTACGCGAGTAAGGGTCGATCCCACAGAGATTGTTGGTATGAAGCAAGCTATGGTCACCTTGTAAATCTTAGTCAGGCAGACTCAAATGGGTATAGATGATGAATAAAACATAAAGATAAAGATAGAGATACTTATGTATATCATTGGTGAGAGCTTCAGATAAGCGTATGAAGATGCTTTCCCTTCCGTCTCTCTGCTTTCCTACTGTCTTCATCCAATCCTTCTTACTCCTTTCCATGGCAAGCTTATGCAAGGGTTTCACCGTTGTCAGTGGCTACCTCCCATCCTCTCATTGGAAATGTTCAACGCACCCTGTCACGGCACGGCTATCCATCTGTCGGTTCTCAATCAGGCCGGAATAGAATCCAGTGATTCTTTTGCGTCTGTCACTAACGCCCCGCCTTCAGGAGTTTGAAGCACGTCACAGTCATTCAATCATTGAATCCTACTCAGAATACCACAAACAAGGTTAGACCTTCCGGATTCTCTTGAATGCCGCCATCAGTTCTTGCCTATACCACGAAGACTCTGATCTCACGGAATGGCTGGCTCGTTTGTCAGGCGAGCACTCGGTTGTCAGGCGATTAACCATGCATCGTGTATCAGGAATCCAAGAGATAAACATTAGAGCCTCGTTTGCTTGTAGAACAAGAGTGGTTGTCAGTCACTTTGTTCATGAGTGAGAATGATGATGAGCATCACATAATCATCACATTCATCAAGTTCTTGAGTGCGAATGAATATCTTAGAATAAGAACAAGCGGAATTGAATAGAAGAACAATAGTAATTGCATTAATACTCGAGGTACATCAGAGCTCCACACCTTAATCTATGGTGTGTAGAAACTCCACCGTTGAAAATACATAAGAACAAGGTCTAGGCATGGCCGAATGGCCAGCCTCCCAAAGTGATCAAAAGATCTAAAGATCAACAGATTCCAAAGATCAGAAGATGAAAATACAATAGTAGAAGGTCCTATATATAGAGAACTAGTAGCCTAGGGTGTACAGAGATGAGTAAATGACATAAAAATCCACTTCCAGGCCCACTTGGTGTGTGCTTGGGCTGAGCAATGAAGCATTTTCGTGTAGAGACTCTTCTTGGAGTTAAACGCCAGCTTTTATGCCAGTTTGGGCGTTTAACTCCCATTTAGGTGCCAGTTCCGGCGTTTAACGCTGGGAATTCTGAGGGTGACTTTGAACGCCAGTTTGGGCCATCAAATCTTGGGCAAAGTATGGACTATCATATATTGCTGGAAAGCCCAGGATGTCTACTTTCCAACGCCGTTGAGAGCGCGCCAATTGGGCTTCTGTAGCTCTAGAAAATCCACTTCGAGTGCAGGGAGGTCAGAATCCAACAGCATCTGCAGTCCTTTTCAGTCTCTGGATCAGATTTTTGCTCAGGTCCCTCAATTTCAGCCAGAAAATACCTGAAATCACAGAAAAACACACAAACTCATAGTAAAGTCTAGAAAAGTTAATTTTAACTAAAAACTAATAAAAATATACTAAAAACTCAACTCAAACTACTAAAAACATACTAAAAACAATGCCAAAAAGCGTACAAATTATCCGCTCATCACAAGGTTAGACTTTCTGGATCCCCATGAATGCCGCCATCTATCTAGCTTATACCACGAAGATTCTGTTGGGGAATCTAAGAGATATGCGCCCGGCCTAAGGTAGAACGGAAGTGGTTGTCAGTCACGCGCGTTCATACGTGAGAATGATGATGAGTGTCACGGATCATCACATTCATCAAAGTGTTGTGCAACGTATATCTTGGAATAAGAATAAAAGAGAATTGAATAGAAAGTAATAGTAATTGTATTGAAACTTGAGGTACAGCAGAGCTCCACACCCTTAATCTATGGTGTGCAGAAACTCCACCGTTGAAAATACATAAGTGAAAGGTTCAGGCATGGCCGAATGGCCAGCCCCTTAAAACGTGCTCAATGGCCTCCTAAGATGAAGAATAAAACAAAACTGAGACCAAAGATGAAACGTGGTCAAAAGACGTCTAATACAATAGTTAAAAGTCTTATTTATACTCAACTAGCTACTAGGGTTTATATGAGTAAGTAATTGATGCATAAATCCACTTTCGGGGCCCACTTGGTGTATGCTTGGGCTGAGCTTAATCTATCCACGAGCTGAGGCTTTTCTTGGAGTTGAACTCCAAGTTATAACGTGTTTTGGGCGTTCAACTCCGGATCATGACGTGTTTCTGGCGTTTAACTCCAGACAGCAGCATGTACTTGGCGTTCAACGCCAATTTACGTCATCAATTTCCGAATAAAGTATGGATTATTATATATTGCTAGAAAGCTCTGGATGTCTACTTTCTAACGCCATTGAGAGCGCGCCATTTGAAGTTCTGTAGCTCCAGAAAATTCATTTTAAGTGCAGGGAGGTCAGATTCCAACAGCATCAACAGTCCTTTTGTCAGCCTTTTTCAGAGTTTTGCTCAAGTCCCTCAATTTCAGCCAGAAATTACCTGAAATTACAGAAAAACACATAAACTCATAGTAAAGTCCAGAAATGTGAATTTAACATAAAAACTAATGAAAACATCCCTAAAAGTAGCTTGAACTTACTAAAAACTACCTAAAAACAATGCCAAAAAGCGTATAAATTATCCGCTCATCATAGCCCCGCTCATCTAATTGGGACTAAGCTTCATTGATATTGTGAGATTCATTGCATGTTCTCGTCTTTTTATCATATTTGATTTTCAATTGCTTGGGGACAAGCAACAATTTAAGTTTAGTGTTGTGATGAGCGGATAATTTATACGCTTTTTGGCATTATTTTTAGATAGTTTTTAGTGGATCTAGCTACTTTTTAGTAAATTTTTATTAGTTTTTAAGCAAAATTCACATTTCTAGACTTTACTACGAGTTTGTGTATTTTTTGTGATTTCAGGTATTTTCTGACTGAAATTGAGGGACCTGAGCAAAAATCTTATACAGAGGTTGAAAAAGGACTGCTAATGTTGTTGGATTCTGACTTCTCTGCACTCGAAATGGATTTTTTGGAGCTACATATATCCAAATGGTGCGCTCTCAATTGCATTGAAAAGTAGACATCTAGGGCTTTCCAGTAATATTTAATAGTTCATACTTTTCTCGAGTTTTGACAATGTAAATTGGCGTTCAAACACCAACTTTCTGTCCTATTTTGGCGTTAAACGCCAGAAACAGGTTACAAGCTAGAGTTAAACGCCCAAACCAGGCTGCAAATTGGCGTTTAACTCCAAGAAAAGTCTCTACACATTAAAGCTTTAATGCTCAGCCCAAGCACACACCAAGTGGGCCCGGAAGTAGATTTCTGCATCATTTACTTATTTCTATAAACCCTGTAACTAGTCTAGTATAAATAGGACTTTTTACTATTGTACTCACATCTTTGAAAAAATCACTGGATTATCTTTAGAACATCTTTGGAACGTTTTTCCTTAGACATTAGGGGCTGGCTTCATGGCCATGCCTGAACCTTCACCACTTATGTATTTTCAACGGTGGAGTTTTTACACACCATAGATTAAGGTATGGAGCTCTGCTGTTCCTCAAGTATTAATGCAATTACTACTATTTTCTATTCGATTCATGCTTATTCTTATTCCAAGATATCCATTCGCACACAAGAACATGATGAATGTGATGATCAAGTGACACTCATCACCATTCTCACTTATGAACGCGTGCCTGACAAACACTTCCGTTCTACATGAAAACGAGCTTGAATGCATATCTCTTAGCCTTCTGGTTCATGATCAGAGTCTTTGTGGTATAAGTTAGAATCAATTGACAGCATTCTTGAGATCTGGAAAGTCTAAACCTTGTTTGTAATACCCGGTCTAACCGAAATTAGTTAAATAATAAGTTAAATAGGAGCGAATATGGTTGGAAGATTTGGCAATTGGAATTTGATGATTTAAATATGATATTTGGATTCAGTGAATTTTTCCGAGTCAGAAAACATAGTTTTCTGCGTAAAAGCGCGCAGTGGAATTTTGACCGGAAGTACTGGCTGAGATCTGTCTAGTACTGCAGCTGAGAAAATTGATTATGAGTAAATAAGATTAAGAAATGAGGAATTATAATTAGGGGAGGTAGAAATATTTGAAGTGCGATTTAGAGCGCTAATCTTAAAGGTTTTGGTCCAAAATTGGGCCAACGGACAAAATAAGTGAACTGGGCCTAAGTGGGCCCAAGACCCAACATATATAAACATTAGTTATGAGCATTTCAGCTCATTTTGCCCTAAAGAAGGGGTGTTGGGCGCTGAAATTGGGAGAGAGAAGAGAAGAGAGAAAACCTAACTCTCTTTGATCTTCAAATCACCATAACTTGAGCTACGGAGCTCCGATTGACGAGCCGTTTGCGGCCACGCGTCGCTCTTCTCATCCTCTACAATTCTATCTAAGTTTTGTGGTGATTATTTCATTCATCTCTGCCCAGTTTTCGAAATTCCCCACTGTTACACGTTTTTGGGAAGTTAGTGTTGAAATCTTGTGATTTTGGGTGTTTAGGGATACTCCAACATGGATTCTAAGTGAGTTCTATCCCTACTTCATATGGGCTGAGGTAAGAAGTGCTCAAACCCTTGTGATTTGTCATTTTTATGAGCCCTAGGTTGATGTATGTATGTGATATTGGTTATGTTAGTGTATTTGATGATCTTGGTGCACAATTGGGAGATTGGTGTTGCTTGAGGAGCTTTGGTGAGGCTTAGGGCTAAGGTTGGTGGAGACTTCTAAAGAAGAGGCTCAATTGATTTGGCTACAAGAGGTACGGTTTAAGTTTCATTTAAGTACCGTGTGGTGTGATGAGAATTCCTAGGCTAGATGCCCCTAGGATTAAGTTTGGATTGTGTAAATGGTTGATGCTAATATGCATAGTTGGTATGTAATGTGAATTGATGATTGGGTTGAGAATTGTGTGGCCTTGTATGCTTGGTGTATTGAAAATTTGATGTATTGGGTAATGAGTATTAATTTGTGGTTTATGCATTTAAATTGTGAAATTGGGCCGGAGGCCGTAAATTTTGGGCCGGAGGCCGGAAAGAGGTAAGGGAGGTAAGTTGATGTGTGCATTGTATGATGACACAAGTGATTGGATGAATTTCATATAATGAATATATGAATGATTGGGTTGGTTATTGGATAATGAGGTTTGAGGAGTTGAAGTGTGGAAATTGGTAATTTTGGGTGAAATTGTATAGATGAGGTATGTTTGATTTTGGTTGAGATATATTATGTGGTCATATATGTGAGTATGATTATTGATGCCTTGATGGTATGATAATGCATGAGAGATATATATGTTGTGATATATGCTTGAGAAATGATTAAGGTTGATTTGGGGGTGAAACCACGTGATAGTGAGTATGATATTGGTTATGTATAATGATGGTTGATTGGAAATAGTATTGTTGGAAATTGGGATGAGGAAGGATGTATGACATGTTGATATGTTTGTAATTTAGCCATTTGTTTGAAATGGATAAAGATGGTTATATGGCGGTTTTGTGAATCGTGGTAAAGTGTTAATGTATGAGTTGAGGAGGCTTGATGTTAATTTTGATATATTTTGATTGGTTTCAAAAAGGGTTGAAATTGGCATGTTTTGGTTGATTTTGAAAAGAGTTGAAAATGGCTTGTTTTAAAAATGGCACTTTGTGGTTTTGTATGAAAAACATGGTTTTTGGGCATACTTTGACGGGACATAACTTGGACTACGGATCTCTGTTTTGTGCCAAATCTGTTTAGAAATGAAATTGGATCCGGGATGTCCATGCCGTTCGAAGAACGGGTGAAAAACGATTTAAAATGAGAAAGTTATGTCCGTCAGAAGATTGGGGGTTGAATCTGTGAATTCTGCAGCTTTTAACTTAGAAAATTTTTAGCAGAATGACCCTCCACGCGTAGGCGCACTTGGCGCGTACGCGTCGTTCTTCAAGAAGGCACCATCCACGCGTGCGTGTGGTGTGTGCGTGCGCGTCGATGCGCTGCACCCATTGCCCAGCCATTTTCCCGAGAGTTGTGCCAGTCTTGTGCTTGGGGCGCAAGTGTACCCACGCGTACGCGTGGCTGACGCGTACGCGTCGTTGTCTATTTTTTTAATCCGCGCATCCGCGTGAATGGCGCGTATGCGCCGATGAGTTTTGTGGCCATCCACGCGTGCGCGTGGAGTACGCGTACGCGTGGCCCTGTTTTCATGCCAAAGTTGATATTTGAGTTTTAAAAGCCAAATCTCATACTTCTAAGCCTCCGATCTCACCCCTTATGTATTAAATCATTATGATATGCCTAGCAATGAGAAAGGAGCTAGGGGATGTGGTAACTTGCGAGTGAAGCAAGGGAAAAAGTTATGATCAATGATGATCAACGATGATTATATGAGATATGGAGGATGACGGTGGGAGTACCGTGTATGCCATGAGCCGAAGGGCTATATTTATTGATAAATGGCTGGTTCTTGATTGGACCATGAGCCGGATGGCTGAGTTATTGCCGGGTCACGGCAAAGCCATTATTGATTATGGCTGAGAATAATTGCATATATGATTAATGAATGAATGTGTTAAATGGATAATAATGGAAGATGTTGAAATGTGATGTGTAACCCCGGGTAGTAGGCAGTGGCGTTGTCCACTTGCTCCGGGTGTGAGACGGAAAAGGATGTTTATGATAAATGAGTTTAATTATGGAGTTTTGAATGAATGTATTTGTGATACCTGGGTAGTAGTAAGGGTTGTGGTTCGTCCCACTTGCTCCAGGTTAATGTTTGAGATTTGATAACAATGAGGATTGATAATATGAATTGAGATTGAATGAATATATGTTTGAGATACCTGGGCAGTAGCAAGGGTTGTGGCTCGTCCCGCTTGCTCCGGGTTAATGTTTAAGATACCTGGGCAGTAGCAAGGGTTGTGGTTCGTCCCACTTGCTCCGGGTTAATGCTTAAGATACCTGGGCAGTAGCAAGGGTTGTGGTTCGTCCCACTTGCTCCAGGTCAGAGATTGTGACGCCTGGGTAGTAGCCGCAGTAGTGGTTGTTCCACTGGCTCCAGGTTGAGCTTTTAAACACCCGCCTGGGTAGTAGCCGCAGTAGTGGATGTTCCACTGGCTCTGGGTTGAGCGGGTAGTAGCAAGGGGGTTGTAGCTCAAACTTACTTGCTCCGCAAGGGGTGTTTCTGTCCAATGGTTAGCTACCAGGACATGTCGGGTTGGCTATATAACCGACAGATGATATCATCAGCCATAGGGCAGGCATACATCATTTGCATATGTTTGAATTGTTTGGGTTTGCCTATTTGTTTTGGATTTCTATATCATATATGCTATGTTACCTGATTACGTGCTACTTGTTCTACTTGTACCTTATTTGTGTATTACTTGTCTGTATTGCTTGTGTTTGTACAACTGAGAGATCCCTCATGTTGGTGTCGGTGGATGTTGGTGGCTGTTCTTGATGAGATGAATTGATAATGCGATTGCATGATGATGATGATTTTTGAATGAGATAATTTAAGCCCCCTGGGTAGATGCAGTGATGTGATTTCACTAGCTCCAGGCGAGGGTATGATGTATTGATATAGAGTTGCTGAGGCAGAACAACTGATGATGGTTTTGCTTATGATTCTGAGTCTGATTTGTGGAAGAATCAGCGAGTTGGGAAACATGTGTAATATGAACTAGATTTAGTATCCCCTTACGACAGATGCCTATTTATGGATTAGTGAGAATCTAGGCTGGATACTTGGTGAAAAGGAGTTTAGGATGCTTAGTGAGTTTTTATTGCAGTGCATTGTATTTATTTGGCACTTTTACCGTACTGGGAACCCATGGGCCCGGGGTTCTCATTCTGTATATATCTCTTGTTTTTCAGATACAGGTTCAGGTGCTCAGAAGTGAGCTGCGGTTCGTCTGAGAGACGGCGAAGATATTTATTTTCTCTACTTGTATTTTGCTTAGAATCTCTCCACCTTTGTTTTGAAAGGATTATATTATGTGTTGAACTCTTTTGGAACTTGCCTATAGAGGCTCTTATGTTTCCTTTGGGAGAGATTAGGATGTACTGTTGTCAACTACTTTCATACTGTACCCTAGCCGGCCTAAACCTCGCGGGTCGCGACTAGTGGCTATTACTTATGTTATATATATCTATCTGTTATCTATCTCTTAATCTCCTTTATGCCTTGTCCGTATATCGCTTTCGGCTTCACGTTCTATCTTTTCGTTGTTGAAACGTGAGTGATACGTCTTCGCGATTTTATTTCTACTCTTTTCAGGCTTCTCGATTAATACTCCTTTCGAAATTACCTATATTTATATATTAAAAATCCACCTGAGAGTCGTACCACCGTAATATCATTGACTTATGACTCGAGCATAAGGATTTGAATATTAGGGTGTTACATTGTCTGTGGTATTCTGAGTAGGATCTGGGATGGGATGACTGTGACGAGCTTCAAACTCGCGAGTGTTGGGCGTAGTGACAGACACAAAAGGATCAATGGATCCTATTCCAACATGAGTGAGAACCGACAGATGATTAGCCGTGCGGTGACAGTGCATTTGGACTATTTTCACTGAGAGGACGGATGGTAGCTATTGACAACGGTGATCCCCCAACATACAGCTTGCCATAGAAAGGAGTATGAAGGATTGGATGAAGGTAGTAGGAAAGGAGAGATTCAGAAGGAATAATGCATTTCCATACACTTATCTGAAATTCCCACCAATGAATTACATAAGTATCTCTATCTTTATTTTCTGTTTATTTATATTTTAATTATCAAAGCTTCATAACCATTTGAATCCGCTTGACTGAGATTTACAAGATGACCATAGCTTGCTTCAAGCCGACAATCTCTGTGGGATCAACCCTTACTCACGTAAGGTTTATTACTTAGACGACCCAGTGCACTTGCTGGTCAGCTGCACAAAGTTGTGTATCATGATTTCGTGTACCAGCCTCACTGTCAAAAAAGTTTCTTAAAGGCTTAGATACAAGTTGAGACCCTCACCTAGGAAAAATAAGATAATGTAATGTCTCCTATTTAATTAAAGTGGATCAAATCTTCAAAAGAGGAGTGTATCTTCTACGTTAAGTACGATCAAATTTCATTTGTTCTTTCAAACTTGCACGAATCAATTATCAAACTTTAGACATCAAGTCTACATAAAGGGGACCTTGAGTTTCCCCTGGTAGGTTACAACTTCCAAAAAGCTTTCACTTATTACTGTCTTGAGGATTGAACTGTCTTTACAACTATTCTCATCGCCTTACACACATACGTTGGAAATTCTGTTGGGTACCCAAAAAATATTGTGTTTAAGAAATGTCGTTTGAACATTAGTACCATTTGTGGGGACCATTAGAAGATCGTCAACAAAGCCATAGATGAAGGCTCAGGAAACTATTCCGCCGCTAGTAATGGCATGACAACGCTTATCATCAACAGACACACACACAACCTAGTTGCTAATATGGCACCACAAGTTACAAGCTTTGAAATAAGAGGTGGCAACGATTCAAAGATACCTGCTCAAACAAATCCGAAAAGTGATCTCCTGTGCTAACTCAAGAAGAAACTACTGCAGTGAAATATCTATCCCCATGCAAGATAGGTACTAGAGAGTAGTCTTTTTAGCACACGAGAATCAAGCTTGAAAACGGTAATTAATCTAACGATCATAAAAGGCGTGAGAACTCCTATGATTGAAAAATGACAAAAGATATCAAAGGGATTTCAAATTACACCGATGAGAGTCGAGGTAATGAGAGAAACCCCGTTCATAGAGGAAGTCCTCTGGTTATATGTTATTAAGGTTTTCGTGATATTAATGTTTTAGGATTGAGTTCTGAGGTTACATGTTACAATTAAAGCTATTTCAGTTGTTGCGAAAGTAAACGGAGCTGTGGATGTAGCTGCCGCTGATTGCGGGCCGAGAGGAAGAAGGTTTCTTGACGCATTTGGTTTATGGTTTCAACTTTTCGAGGTAGGGGTTTTTCTAAAGACTTATTTTATATTTCGACATTGTTATAAATGGATATTGATTTAGAAATATATTTTGGTGATGATGTAAGTCTTATGTATTGTTTGGTCTATCTTGGATGAATATGACGGTTTATTGGATTGAATTACATATTGATTTTGCTAAACTGGTGATTGTTGGATTGGTTTTCTGGAGTTTTGAAAATGGGTTTGATCTATTAGAATTGACTTAATTTTGGAATTGGTTTGATTTGGAAAAGGTTTAGATGGGACCCGAGAATGGTAGCAAAGTTCGAGTTTTAGGAGAGATGCTGTCGAAATTTCGTTATAAAATTTAAGACTTTGTTTAAAATGTTATTTAGAGAAAATTTAGAATTTTGAGAAATTGTATTATCTGATTTTGGATTTACTAAGAAAAAATGAATTATGCTATGATTTTGAGTTATGGAGAAAAGCATTTTTGTTGAGTTTTATTTATTAAGAAAAATAATATATTTTGAATTCAATTTATTTAGAAGATAATTACCTTTCGACTTTAATGTATTTAAGAAAAGTATTTTGTTTTGAATTCGATTTAAATATGAGGAGACTTATGTTTTGAATTTGATCAAAGAACTACATTCGGAGGAGTTTTTAGTGAACTTAAAAGTAATTGAATTTTGATTGATCAATTTTGTTTTTGTGACGACTTGGAAAGAGCTAAAGTATTCTTAAATTTTGATTTAGCAACACGGAACAATTTTTGAGCCTTTGAGAATATTTCAAATTTAAGAATGAAACTGAAATTGGTTTTGTTTTAAATGATTTGGTTTTGGTTTAAGTTTCACTTTGATTGATTCAAATTTAAAAGCTATGATTTAAGAATCTTTAATGAATTTAAGGAAATAAAATTAGTTGTTCTCCCCTAAAGTCTTGAGACCTTGCTGTGGATTTTAATTAACAACTCTTGATTTTAAAGTAGTTAAGTGAATGGTTCAAGAATGAATGATTTTTGAGTTTTTCAAAGAGATTTATAATTGATGTGATTTTAAAGTTGTTTGGCGTTTTTGGAGAATGTTACCAAAAGTAGTTTTGGTTTTAAAAGGGATTGATTTGAGGAAAAAGTGATTCTTGGCGAGATGTAAACTGAATATGTTTTGTTTTTGAAAGAAAATGAGCCAAGAATGATTTTGAAATTAGGATAAAGATGAGTTTTGTTTTGATTGAGATGCGATCTGTAAGTCGCAAGAGTGTGTCGAGCACTATATCACTGGGTAGTGTGTGTAATACCCTCACTACCAAAAAGTCACGCTTCCGGCTGCGCCACTCTGATAGCAAGAAGTATTACGACTACTTTATATACTTAATATTAAAATAGGAGCCTGTGGCTCAACACCGTGACGCTGATTTACTTGAAAACCAGAAATAAATACTTTATCTTAAAAATAAACAGGCATAGATTCATATACAAGACATCTTACACAATATCTTATTATATATATATATAACATACAACTCCTATCCCTCTTACAAAAATTTATAATAACAAGGACGAGGGAAGAAAATAATCTAAGTAATACAACAACATATAAACCAAACGCAGTGTAACTCTTCTTAATGCCTTTTCATCTGGTTCCTGAAAAGATAAAGCTGTAAGGGGTGAGAACCTAACCACACGGTCTCACCACAGAGTTTCAAAGTTGTCATAAGAAGATATTTAATAAGAAAATTGTTCTCAAACTCATTGATTATCATTTCCTTATGAATCTTTTAAAAACCAATAGGTAAATCGTTCAAAACCTTTTCAAAGAAAATGTTTAATCTTTCAAAAATCTGAAACATTTCTTTTCTTATAGGAAAATCTCAATCAGAAACCAACCACGCAATCAAACAACACAATCATTAATCCAGCACCAAAGTTCATTCTCAAATGTAGCACGCCAAGACAAACACAAGCAAGACAGACAAGGAAAACACAAATAGGTAGCAGTTACAGCAAATAGTTCAAGTAGCAGTTAAGAACAGTTTAGCAATTAGACAAACCAAAACAAGTTCAAACCCAAGCAAAGCATACAAATGCATATGATGCATGCCTGTCCTATGGCTGATGAGGCTCATCTGCCGGTTATCCAGCCAACCCGACAAGTCTAAATTGTACTTAGACTTCCCCCGACGTGCATCCCCAAGAGTCTATGCATAGCTTTTCCTCAAATTATCAATATAGCTCAATGAGGGTAACATTCCCGAAAATTTATATAGTGCCCGGTCACACTTACGTCGTAGGATCAACAGAGTATTGAGTTTTCAACCTGGTACACGTGGTGGCAAGCCATGGTACTTTATCCAGAGAACCTCGTATCTCAGATAATTCAAATTCATAAGCCATATGAATAATTCAAAGTTCATATCTCAACATTCTCAACATTCTCAACATCATAATCATTCATTAATTCAAATCTCATTTCCAAATTCATTCAAAAACCATATTTCAAAGAATCCTCATCATCCTTCTTTCCGTTCCGTTCACTAACAATTCTCAATCCAAAACAGAACTTTTCCTTTGATAAATGAAGTAATCTTAAATCATATAACGCTTAAAATTAAACCTTTTAAAATAACTACTTCAAATAAAACTTCTAATTTTATAAAATTTCGACAACATCTCCTCTAAAACTCAGATTCTGCCACCCTTTTCGAGTCCCATCCAAACATTTCTCAAACCTTTTCTCAACCATTTCCAAATCTTAAATATTTTCCAGAGTTGAGCCAGTTCCAATACCAAATTATTTTTAAATCAAACCAATTCCAATAGTAAAACTCTTTTTAAAATCAAATCAGCTCAAACATTAAATTATTTATAAAATTAGGCCAACTCAAAAATCAAACCAACCCCCGGAATCAATTTATTTTCATATCTCAAATTATTTCCAAAATCGATTCATTTATATTACCAAGTAAACTCCAAAACCAAGAAAATCCACCTTTCATAATAATCAAGTAAATAACATTTCAAATTGGTTTTTATTAACAACCATACACCACTCACGCAATCAAACACCCAATAATCCAGTCAAACAAACCATCACATCTACAAGACAAATATAATCACAGAAGTATATCTTTTTGTATCAATATCTATTTATCATAACTTTGTAATGTAAAATAGATTTTAAGAAAAACCCCTACCTTAAAAGTCAAAACCTTTAAGGGTTAACGCATCAAGGGTCCCTTTTTAGTCTTAACTCGCGGCAGCAACCACAAGAAACGAAGAAGGATGACACCGCAATAGCCTCTATTTTAATCATACAGTTTCCAGAACTCGACCCTAGCATATTAACATCATGAACTTCTCAAAATTTTATAGCAGAATAATAACGGCAAGAATTCCAAGGCTAGACTAAATTATCACTGTTAAAGAAAAAATGCCGCAATGGAGGGGCAGAAACTCCGGCAGCTACCTCAAGTGACGACAATAGCCCCAGGCTCCGATGACAGCAACTGTAAAAGCTCTGTAGTGACAACAATGTTCCAGGAATTCAGAAGAACGGAGATTAAAAATGAAACCCTTACCAACAGTGGATCCCAGTAACGGCAGTGCCATTTCCCGGCAACCAGGCACAACGGCGCGGCGAGGCTCGGCAACCCATCATCAACCACAGTGACAGGGCGTGCGACGGCGGTAGCGGCTTCACGCTGCACGACAGCACCTTCCCTTTCTCCACTGGAAATGCTCTCTCTCGCTCTCTGCTCCAGTGACGGCGATGTTCGCGGCTTCACTCGGCGGTGACATGCACAGCCCTGACGACGAGACAGCGCCGTCGTCCTTTCTCCCTCTATCTCTCCGTGTTCTGTTCGATGGCGACCCTGAGCTTCAGCGGCGGCGATAGCTTCAGACGGCTTCCTCTCCTGGTCGTGGTTGCAAGTTCGGTGGCAAAGGGTTCTTCAACGGTAGCGACACGAGCTCTCTCACTCCCCTCGCGTCGCGTCATTCCCTTCTCTCAGCAGCAGCGTCGACGAAAGCTTGGCGGTGATAGGACGGACTGGACGATGGAGGCGTGATGGTGAACTTGATGGTGGCATCGCGGACAAGCTCTCCTCCTCGGGTCACTCTTCTCCCCGTTCTCTCACTCCCTCTTCCCTTTTCTTTCTTTCTTTCTGTCTTTCTCTCTCTTAATCTATCTCTCTCCGTATATGTGTGGGTATGTTTGTGTGTTTGGGGTGGAGTGCTACTATATACAATGAATGATAATAATAATTAATTAAATCAATAATAAAATGAATGATGATAATAGTTAATTAAATCAATGATACTGAAGGCGATTAACGAAGCCTATTTCAAAAGCTACATTTGATTTTTATATAGCTATCAAATTTGAGGGGGAAGGGATTAAAGTTAAGGTTTGATTAAGGTTAGTAAATTTTAATTTGGAGATTTAGAGTTAATAAATTAGGATGATAGAATAAATGAAAACCAAATTTTAATCCAATAATAATATCTATAAAAAATACTATTTGATTATCAACTTAAAACTTATTTTTAAATAAATATTCTAATTCAATAATTAGAAGTAATAAAAATCAATTTCTTTTATAATCATAAAATAAAGTTAAAAATCTAATTATTCAACTTAAAGCATATAAAATTCTTATTATTATCCAATTATTAAAGTTCTAAATTATAAATAAAAAAATTACTTAATTTATATATAAAATCTCTTAAAATATAATTTTAACTAAATATAATAAATTATAAACAATTTATTATTTAATTTTGTAAAAATCCGAGATTTTACAGTGTGCTGGACATTATATCCCTGGGTAATGTGAGGATTGAAGTTGAGTATCCCGCTCACATTTTTTCGAGTTACAAGAGTGTGGCAATCACTATATCCTTTGGATAGTGTGTTGGACTTTATGTCCCTGGGAGTTCCCATTTTTATTTGTGACCAAAAGGCGATACTCTCATGGGGATGTGTCGGGTTAGCAGTTGAACCGGCAATGTGATATAACAGCCAATTAGGACCGACATTCATCATATGCACCTATGTGACATTGTTTGGGTGTGGATTTTGTAATTGGTTTGCCTATGTGAATAATTCTATTTAACTGCTAATTGCTATACCTGATGTAACTGCTCTTGATTGTATTTGAACCTCATTACTTGTGTTTGTGACTGGTTGGTTGGATTGTGGTGAATTGGATGTTGATTGAGTTGCTTGGGCTTGAGGCCATGGTTAATTTGGTGTTAGGCTGGAGGTCATGATTGGTTTGTGTTTGAAATTTAGTAACGTATGAAAAGTCAAGCTGGTTCAGCATAGACTTAATGAACCTATGCTTGGAATAGATTGGTTATTATTCATCCGGTCTAGGGAAATTTTTAATATCTTTATAAGAAAGGAAAAAGGTTTTGGATTTTGGATAATTAGCTGATGCTTCTTTTAAAAAGGTTTTGAATTTTGAATGTTAAAATTGGTTTTTGCAAAGGTACATAAGACGAACAACGATCATTGTATTTGAAAATAGTTTCTTTTATATATCTTGTTATAGCAATTCCTTAACCCTCTATTGAGAACCCTACAAAGGACGATGTACTCATCCCCCTACATATTTCTCTTTTTAGGATATGGATGAAGACATTTATAAAGATTTTATCTCTTTTTGCTTATACAATATTTTGTATCATCTTAGCTATTAGTTTTTCCTCGCTTTTATCTTTGTATTTTGTAAGAGGGATAGGCGTTGTGGTATGTAATGCTTGTAAGTTATTATTATATATGTATATATACTTTAAGTGTTGTATCTAGTTTGTATGTATGTATGTATGTTTTTAAGTTCAAAAGTATTTTGGGTTTCTTATTCGAAAAAAAAGTTTATACGGGTTCAAGTGTTAAAAAGGCTCCTATATATATATATATATATATATATATATATATATATATATATATATATATACATATATGAAAGTCGTCGTAATATCTATACTATCTGAGTGACGCAGCCGAAAGCGTGACATTATGGTAGTAAGGGTGTTACAATATATGATTATATTATTACATGACCAACATATATTATCATTTTGGGCTATCACTTGGCTAGTAATAATTTGCACCCATATTTACAGGTATTTATATACAAGAAATATATAATTTGTACTTATATTTATCAGAATTTGTACATATAAACAGTTTATACCCATATTTTTCAGAGTTTGTACACATAAATTAATAAAATTTATTTGTTGAAGATAATTTAATATTTATACTGGTTAAATGATGGCTAAAATTATAAAAAAATATGATAGTAATTCACATAAAGAAAACAAATGCAATCCAATATTACACCAATGTCCTAAATAGAATTAGGTTACATTGGGGTCCCGTTTGCATTTATATGTAAATCGAGTCAACCAGATTCGATTTACAGTTTTTCAAGCTAAATTAAATCAAATAGATTCGAATTAGTGTCACATTAATAAATCGAAGTTACTAGGTTTGCTTTAGTATGCATGCAACGTTGAAACAAGTTAGCCATGGTAAGGCGAATCAAGTTAGCCCAGTCACACATTGTAGGGTCTTTGGATCAGAGAATGTCAAACCAGTAATCAAACTTCACCTCAGTCTTGGCATAAGCAGCATTCACTAAAAACCTCATTGCATCCTTGCCCTTAAAACTCAGGGCAAAACTTGATGCCACGTGTCGGATACGAAATGCTTGGTAGGCACTAGGCGGAAGCCAACTGCCATCAGGAGCCTCTAATGTAGCCTTGATTCCGTTGTGCCTATCCGATATGACTAGAATACCTAGTTAAGGCATTATGTGATGTCGAATGTGAGACAGAAAAAATGACCACGACTTTGCATTCTTACCCTCTACAAGTACGAAAGTAATGGAAACAATGTTAGAATTTTTATCCTGAGCAATTGCAATCATCAGTGTATCCTCGTATTTACCGTACAAGTGTGTCCTATCAATACTAACCAACGATTTACAATGCCTAAAGGCCTCGATACACAGTGAAAATGTCCAAAACGGCTGATGGAAATAAGTTGATGACTCATCAACTTGCACACCAAGTCGCACAGGGCTCGTCTTCAACACTACAACACTACTTGGCATTGTTATCTGCATACCCAGTACCCATCTTAGCGACTCATTATATGACTCTTTTCAATCTCCATAAATATGCGCCACAACCTTTTGCTTAGCCAATCAAACCCTTTTGTAAGTTGGTCTGAATCCAAAATGTGCCTCTGTCGCAATCTACAATACCTTGATCGACACGGCCGCATAAGCTCTTATCATAAGCAGTATGAAAACAGATATAGCATGATAATCAAGCATCCAATGATTACTAGATATTGACGTGGCCAGACATGTATGAGATCTATTATACCTTTTTACCTCCCAAATACCCTTCTACTGGTGAAGAGTGATCCGAATCAACCATATGCAACCGTTGTCGAAATCCTTACACTTTCCATAGTTCTTGCAATGATCAGATTCCAGCATTCTGTACCCAATCTCATGGCGGATACTATAAGTCTTCACACTTAAGACGACTTCCTCTTTATTCTGAAATTGCTAACTAACTTAGAACTCAACTAGACCTCCTGCATCTTGTGTATCTCTGTCCCCAAATCCAGATGCTACATCCAGTAACTCCTATTATGTCATGGTCTCCAAGTCTAAAGTCGAAAAGTGCGGGGGGTATTATTGAGTTCCTGAACTAGATGTTCCACCACCCCCAATTGGAATACTTCTCCCAAGATCGTCATCGCTATCCTCATTAATAGTGGTGGGCTCCACATCATTATCATCATCTCGCAGTACATCTTCGACACCATTTGGTTCTCCACCCACCCCAGAAACTGGGATCATAACAGGAGTGCTAACCAGTGCAATAGCCAGCTGACCGAAAGGTCGATTATCACCTATTTGTCTATCACAATCACGGTTTAGATCGTGCGAACGACAGAGATGCAACCAAAACTGCCTCAGGTGAAATGACAGGCATATATGATGAAGCACCAAAAGGCATTAAACTAGAGGCTTCTGGCATTGCTAAAGATTGAGGATTCCGGTTTGATCCTCTTGAACTATAGACCACATCTCCAAACTTGGCCAATAACTCATGGATCCTCTCTTCGGGAAACTGACGACGATAGTGGAACAAAACTTGTAAATTTTCATCACTGTCTATCACGAAGGAATTGTACTTCACACCATCTCGTACAACAGAATCTCCACCCGTTTCATGCCATGTTGTCCCAGTTTTTGGATTTTAGTATATTGAAACTCAACGAAAGTCATAGAAGATTTGATAAAAATACTCGACGAATCTTTATCAGTAAATTTTATTCACTCGTATTTTTTTTCTTAATTGACCCTCTATGGTATACAAGAACTAAAAAACTATCATCACTAGCCATTGTGATTCCCACTATGATGAGGATTTAACGTTCTACTCCTATTTATATACGTAAGTATCATAGTAAATTGAATTAATTTAACTCGATTTATAACATTGGTTCATATATATATATATATATATATATATATATATATATATATATATATATCGAATTGATAATCCTTAGACACAAAAAAAAATCAAATCGATAAGCTTCAATTTAGTTATGTTGTACCACATGCAGTAAATGAATCCATTAAGTTCGATTTATATAGAGGAAGGCTAAATCGAATTGATTAAATTCAATTTACATAAACAAGGGGTAAATCGAATCGATTTGTTTCGATTTATATAGTTTTATTGTCAAATTCAAATATACATGTAATGTTGTTTTTAAGACTATTATGTAATATTGAACACCATTTTATTTCTTTATGTCATTTACCCAAAATATGATGACCCAAGAAGTTTCTCTTTCATAATTTTATATGGGATTGAGAGCGTTGATATATAAAGATTTAGTTTGTTTATGATAAGCTAATTAAGAGTTATTTAAAAAATGATAGGTAGCTCATTCCAAATTGCACCGACATCGAATCAAGGTTGCGAGAACCGAATCGGGTAATAAACCAATGAAATAACTGATTCAACAGTTTAGTAATTCAACCAAAATTCAACCGAAATTCAATTGGTTTAGTTAAATATAAAATAAAATTATTAAAAATTTAATATACAAATTTCAAATATTCAAACAATAATTTTTAGTATTTTTATACAAAATGCAACAAAAAAACATATCACTGATTATCATTTTAAACTCATGAAGAATAACATAAACAAAAAATAAATAAAAAGAAACTATTCTAAGCTCTGGTAATTTTCTTCGGCTTCAAAGACTCAATCTCCATTTAGCGAAGAATTCTCTTTAATTGGCTTCAGCACAGTTATATTCAGAATCAATTCAATTTTCATGCTTAAACATTACCATTTATGCACAATGAAAACTTTAATGCAATCATAGCATTTCAAAGACATCAGGTATATTACATCTGTGGATCATATTACATCTGAGGGTCTAGGGTTCTTTTGATCTTTCAATTTTAAAGTTCAAAGTTTCAGAGGAAAGAGAGGAGTGGGCTGCGATGGAGAGTTTTAGATTTTTGGCCACTTAGATTTTATTTTATTTTTTTTAATAAAGGTCAAAACGCGCGTTTTGAAAGGTGCACCAAATCAAAAAACATCTAAATAAAGAGTCAATTTTGTCTATTTATTAATTAACCGTCGATTTGATCGGTTTTTAATCGATTTTTATCAATTGAATTTTGAGATTAACCGAACTGTTTTAATGATCGGTTCTCAGTTAATTCGATTGAACTATCCGGTTCAATTTAATTTTCATAATGCATCGAATATTCTTTTCATGAAGGTTGTGGTGAGTCAGAATCACTTTTTAGCTTTTATATTTGTTGTTGTTCAAAAGTAATGTTCCTTGTATAAAATTGTAGAAAAATTAGATTAGAGAAACACAATTCTCGTCGATCTTTTTATGGAGTATTTATTTGGTCTCTCAATTTTTAAATCGATCAACTTAATCTTACAATTTTAAACTATGAATTAAATTAGTTTTTGTTAATTTTTTAAAATAAAATATTATTTTTTTTAATGTTTGGAATAAGTCTTAAAATTATTTTAAATATTTAAATTATCTTATTTAAATTTTAATATTTTAAAATTATCTCAATATTATTCTATTATTAGTGATCTATTAACAGAATTGACGGTAAGATAATTTTAAAATTTTATAAATTTAACTAAGATGAAGTATTGGGAGCAAAAATGATATATTATACTTAGAAAAATTACCAAATCAAGTAAAATAAAAGTAAATTTTAACAGAATGAATTGTATTATAAATTCAAAATTTTAGATTTTTTATTACTTAGGTAGCGTTTATTTTGAGATACTAGGACAAAAACTGAAAGATTGAGACTCGGTATCATGTTTGTTGGTTCAAAGATTGGTACTAAAATTTCTTTCTCTGTCTCGAAAATTTCAGTATTTCAGTACCTCAAAAAAGTGGGGACACAAGGGACTGAAATTTTTAAAGATGGAGACTGAAATTTTAATAATAATTTATACTTAAAATACCTTCATTTCAATTAATTAATTCTAATCTCTTTGTACAAATTAAATGAGAGCTTCATTCTTGTTTCAATTTCTGTCTCCCACTTTGCACCAGACAAAATACTGATATTTATTTCAGTCTCTGTCTCTTAGTCTCTGTCTTTCAGGCTCCGTTTGGTTAATGTCTATGTCTATCAGAGACATGGACACGGTGATACGTGTACACCGTTTGTTTGCTGAGACATAAAATTTTAAAAGATACGGTTACACACAGATACACATAAAAAACATGTATTTAGTGTATCTCTTTTAAGCTGTGACACTAAGACACAACCCATGAGATACAGATTTTTCCAATTCTATCCCTAATTATTTTTTAAAATTCCAACCATTGTCCTTTATCTTTAACACTTGAGTTGTTTTAGTTTGGGGATAAAATGGATTTTTGAATTAAATACATGTGTCTTATGTATTATCACCAAACATGTTATAAAATTTGTGTATCTTTGTGTTCATGTATATTTGTGTCTTTGTGTCTATGTCTCTATTTTTTTAAGACAACAACCAAACACTACCTCAGTTTCAGTCTTTCAGTCTCTATCTCTCCACCAAACACTACTTGTAGAATAACTAGTAGATAATTTTTTTAAAAAAATAAATATAATATATATACAATAAAGTATAAATAATTATATCTTTTTATCTTTAATATATCGAACTTCTTTAATGTTTAATTTAAATAAACTTTATTTTTAACTTTAAAATAAATTTTAATTTTATTCATTAATAATATCAATTTTTTTATGGTACATAGTTATTCAATTATTTTCTAATTACATCTAAGTAAATTATTTTTAGTCACATTACTTTTGTTCTAAGTAATTTTTTTAATTTTACTTTTAAAGATTTTTACTCATGATAAAATACTTGTAAAATAACTAATACATGAACTTGCAGAGAAAAAAAGCATGATATATATTCAATAAAATATAAATTATACTTTTTTGTCTCTAATATATCAAAATTTTTTAATGTTTAATTTAGTTAAATTTTAATTTTATCCTTTAATAATATCAATCTTTTATAGTAAATAATTATTCAATTATTTTTTAATTATATCTAAGTAAATTATTCTTAAAAATATTATTTTCATTTTAAATAAATTTATTTTTTTAATTTTATTTTTAATCATAGTACTTTTATTTTAAGTAAATTTATTTTTGTTAAGAGAAAAATAAATAATAAATTAGATAATTATCTGTCGTAAAAAAATGGAATTACAGAAGAATAAATTAAAATTTATTTAAAAATAAAAAATTAATTAAATTAAATATTAATAAATTTTAATATATTAAAAACAAAAAATGCATAATTTATATTTTATTGTATATTAAAAATTTTAAATTTATAATACAATTCATTTTATTAAAATTCATTATCATTTTACTTAATTTAGTAATTTTTTAAAAGTAACATATTATTTTATTTTCAATATTTTGTTTTATTTATATTCATAATATTTTAAAATCGTTTTAATTTTGTTTCATCATCAATTTTATTTATAGATTATTAATAGTAAAATAATATTAAAATAATTTTAAATATAAAAAATTTAAATAAAATAATTTAAATGTTAAAAATCATTTTAATATTTATCTCAAATATTAGAGACAAAACTGTAATGTACTCATTTTTCTATTAACAATGGTTAAAAGATGAATGTGAACTTGTGAAGCATTAACTCTCACGTAATATGCCTACCAAGTCACCAAAAAAAAAAAAGCTGTCCCGTAATGTGTCATTAGGCAAATTAACCTAATAAAAATGTGTTTTTATTAATTTTGATTTATTTTTTAAAGAATCAATTTTATCATAATACAAAAATCCAAAGAATAATTTGACTGTTATTATTAATTGAGGTTAATTTAATTGAATAATATTATATATTTAAATTTTTTCAATCAAATTTAATTAAATTAGTCTAATATAATAAAAATCAATTATAATTAATATTATTTTAATTTATATTATTTAATTTAATTAAATTTAGTTCATTGGATAAATAGCATTATTCAATTTAATTAATAATTATCAACTAAAAAAATGCAACAATTCACCGACAGGCCACAGGCCGACCAATGTAAGAAAACAGCCCAGAGTCTCCGATATAATTACGGAACGCGTAATCGCGTTCAACTTATTACATGACATTACTCATTTCTCCTTGTTCGAATTTGATCCCTCTCCTAAAATCTTCAACACAAAAATAAACCATAAAACATCATCGTATACATCACCTCGTAACCGTCAAAAACAAAACACATTTAGTAACACTAATTCAGACAAGTTCCGTTGTCCCACTAACTCGCCTGAGTCAACTCGCTCCTCCCCCAATTCGTTATGCTAACTCGCTGCCTCGGCGCCCGGCGGCTCCGTCAGATCCGCCGCGCCTTCCGCCACGGCGCCGTCACGTTCCTCTGCTTATTCCTCACCGTCATCGTCCTCCGCGGCACCATTGGCGCCGGCAAGTTTGGAACCCCTCAACAAGACTTCGACAATCTCCGTCACCACCTCAACTCTCACCGCCGCGTCCTCGAAGAACAACACTCAGAAAAAACCACCACCACCACCAACAACTACGCCACCTTCGATATCTCCACGATCCTCGTCGACGAGCCACCCAGCAAGGACGAAATAACCCGCGATCCAAAGGCGCCATACACATTAGGTCCCAGAATCACCAATTGGGACCAACAGCGCAAAAGGTGGCTCCAACAGAACCCTAATTTCCCAAATTTTATCGCTCCGAACAAACCTCGCGTCCTTCTCGTAACAGGTTCGTCTCCAAAACCGTGCGAGAATCCCGTCGGTGACCACTACCTTCTGAAATCCATTAAGAACAAAATCGATTATTGCAGGCTCCACGGGATCGAAATCTTCTACAACATGGCGCTATTTGATGCAGAAATGGCAGGGTTTTGGGCCAAGCTTCCGTTGATTCGGAAGCTGCTCTTGTCGCACCCTGAGGTCGAGTTTCTATGGTGGATGGATAGTGACGCCATGTTCACGGATATGGCGTTCGAGGTTCCGTGGGAGAGGTACAAAGATCACAACTTTGTGATGCATGGTTGGAATGAGATGGTGTATGATGAGAAAAATTGGATTGGGTTGAACACTGGTAGTTTCCTTCTAAGGAATTGTCAATGGTCATTGGATATTCTTGATTCTTGGGCTCCAATGGGACCAAAGGGGAAAGTTAGGGATGAAGCTGGGAAATTGCTCACTAGGGAGCTCAAGAACAGGCCGGTTTTCGAAGCAGACGATCAATCCGCAATGGTGTATCTACTTGCAACTGAGAGGGATAAATGGGGTGACAAAGTGTACCTTGAGAATGGTTACTACTTGCATGGCTATTGGGGAATTCTTGTGGATCGTTATGAAGAGATGATTGAGAATTATCACCCTGGTCTTGGTGATCATAGGTGGCCACTTGTGACACATTTTGTTGGGTGCAAGCCTTGTGGTAAGTTTGGAGATTACCCTGTTGAGAGGTGTTTGAGGCAGATGGACCGTGCATACAATTTTGGTGATAATCAGATTCTGCAGATGTATGGTTTCACTCATAAGGCTCTTGCAAGTAAGAGGGTGAAGAGAGTGAGGAATGAGAGTAGTAATCCACTTGATGTTAAAGATGAGCTTGGTTTGCTTCATCCTGCTTTCAAGGCTATCAGGTTGCCAGTTTCTTCATCTTGATGAAAATGGTGCCCTTTTTTTTTTTTCCCCTTGGAGGTTGTGATTATGTTCAAGGTTCATATCGGTTTTGTTAATCTTATTATTACCATATAGTATACTATTCAATATTCTTTTATGTGCTGCCAGTATAGTCATGATTTTGATTAGATTGCAGTTGCTTGTAGTAGATGTCAAACATGCAATTGCTGAGGTTCATAGTCTGTTATGGTAGAGCTGAAAATATTGTAATATTTTTTATTTATTTTCTTTTTATTTTGCTGATCATTCTTTTAGTATAAAGTTACTTTGATTTTTTGAAAGAGCAAATGAGATCCCCTCTTCTGCTCTGTGGCTTTATGTTTCTTATATTGGACATTGTAGATTCTTTGTTTGTGGATAAATTGATGACAACACTTATTTAACTATATACCCAAGTTTTTCTTGGAATGTGTAAGCCAATTGCCCATTTTGAACCATCTTGTGAATAGTCTCTTTCTTACAAAGTACAATCGGTTTGTTAGACTGGCAACTTGGATATTGCTTTTATAATTTCATTGCAGGAAATGATAAATTCTTCCTCTTAATTCAAATTTTAACTCGCATATGTGCAAATTACAACTCATGTCAGTGTGTGAATTAGAAGAATTAAGAGGATCTTTAGACATACATCATTAAGACTTAATTAGGTGGCTATATCCTCAGTAAATTTTTATAGATTCCTTAAATTGCATTTGCAGTTTTTGTAGTTGTATTATTTTGGTTCTAAAAATATTATAGTTGATGATTCTAATTGATGTGGCAATATGGTAACAGGCTATCAGGAATGTTAATCCAGTGAATCCAATCTAGTAATGGAATGATATTGACAATTTGGCATTGAACTGAAGAACTATCTTATGAATACTTGAATAGGTTTGGCTGTGAAGAAAAATCTTAAGGAGGCATTGAATCCGAATATTAAGTAGAGAAAGGTGACGCACTTTTTCATAATATTATTTTTAAGTTCATCGCTCTGCTGTTTTCATTTGTAACGTAATGGTAATTATAGTGCAACATAACTAGTCAATTAAGGCTTCAAAGAGACTTCATATCAGAAAGATGTTCAACTACTTTAAGGAAAGATGATGTGTACTTTAAGCATACTTCAGGAATGGTAGCTACACACCATGATAAAGAGATTTCAGATTTTATTTTTGAAGAGAGTTTAAGTGGGAACTATAAATCGATTACATTTGATATTTTACTTTGGGGTTTGGATTTGTGGCATTGGCTGGTATTAAGGCTTATAGTATTAGCTAGTTTACGATTTTCAAAGAAAGAAAGAGGATAAAGGGCAGGCACCCGCCGGCCCGCTCCGCCAATGCCTGCGGGCCAAGTATTGCGAGTTTGACGACCTTTTGTGGTGAGTTAAACAGTCCAATTCTAACCAACTTGAGTTAGTCGAGTGATCAGCTTACTCGTCCGCTTAAGCAAGTGTCGGGGTTTAAATCCTGCCTTATGCATGTAGCAACTTAATGGTGTTTGCCACTTCTAGTCTGCACTGTCGCTTCCTCGTTTGCTATCACATTTTATCTGGTGGCCTGCACATCCTGCATCCACTTCCATTGACTCAATCTTTTCTGTTTACTCTCAACTTCGTTTCTTTTTCAATCTCCGTTTTAGTTTTTTTTTTTTAATTAATTGTTGAGTTGATTATTGAATTAGAGTGGTTGATGATAACAAACTAATAATTTGGGTTGTGGTTGAAAACTCACTCATGATGATGACGGACGGAAAACCATGACAATGGAGGTGATGGTAGTAGTTAAATAGTGGTTATAAACTTATAATATAGATGATAAAATTGACATTTAGTCTAAATTAGTATATATTTTATCAATTATCACTAAATATAGAGGTAAGTAAATTATTTATTTATTTTCATTTGCCATGATTATTCTCCAAACACAGCTCAGTCAGCTCCATAACGTGGACCCCAAAAGAATCCAAAAGGAACATCCACGTCATCCATAAAACGACGAAAATGTGATCCCTAATTTCGTTTTCCCTATGACTATTGAGAATGACACAACACCACCACCACAAGTCCACACAACACACAACACACAAACACCACTTAGTTACCCTCTCCCACACAACACAACACAACACAAATGAAAACAAATTTATGAAAGCGCCACACACACTATAAAACCCTCCAAACCCAAAACAAAACTGTTCCCACAATCCCACCCTTAACACTTATTAACTCTCTCTCTCTATTCTATCTTTGGCGGCTCTCAACTTCCCCGAACCCAAAACCCTAGTTCCGCTTTTGTTCTCCTTATCCCCAATTTATTATTTTATTTTATTTTATTAATCATGGTGCATACACACGCAAAGTCTTGAGCCTAATGGCTATATAAATAGAATAGATTCATGTGCCCGCTTATTCTTCCTTTTTAACAGAAGAAGAAAAAATTCGGAGGAAAATTAAATAAATACAGGAAAGAAGAAAGAAGAACAACTATCTTTGTTGTGTGTGGGTTTGGGTTTTTGAGGGAGGGAAAGCCGGATAGGGTTTTAACAATGGAGGATTCAGTAGCGATGCAGAAGCGGAAGCAACGAGAGTTTGCTTTGGCATCAGTCTCTGAGCTCTGTTCTTCTTTGATTCCTCCTCCTCCTTCTGAAGCTGGTTCTTCTTCGCCGGGGATTGCTCGCTTCGCCTCCGGCGATGGCTCCTTGCCAGAACTCCAAATCCTCCGTGAGTCCAATCAGGTTGCTCTCAATGTAGATCTCCGAGCTGCTCAGGTTTGATTATTTTCCATTCTTTTGATTTGGTTTCTGTTTATTTAGTTACTAGTAAGTGAAAGAAAACTTAACTAATGATGATGGTTATAATAACAATAATAGAGATTGATTTTTGAGCTGGAATAATGTGTTTAATGGACATATTGAAGTCCCAGATTTGGACTTTTTCCAATGCAGCAAATGTTGTGTTGATGTATATATATATTTTTTTTGTGAGGTGTTAAATGTGGGTTTATCTGGTTTTGCAGATATTTAGATTAGGTCCTGTTCAATCGGTTTGCATGGTGGAAGGATCCGATGCGGGCAAACAGGTACAAATGCATCATTTTGTAGTACTATCTGTCTATCTCAGCTGAGATTGTTTTTTCTTGGGTTGGTTGGTTGGCAAATTCTAGAACAAGCTGATTTATTTCTTCTCACTTTTTTTTGTTATCTTACTTGTTTTGAAGATTTTAGCTTTATAGCTTATAAAGAGTTTTATTTTGTGGTTATGAAGCATCCTTTTCATTTTTGTAACCCGTCTTTTGATTATTTGTTTAATTTACTGCTCTTTCTGTTATTGAGAGGTTTGTTTGCTGCATTGTTTCCTTGCCTATTTCATTGATGTACTGCAAAATAGTTATGCCTTTTAACTGTGCTATTTTTGAACCAGACATCATATTCAAGGGGAGTCGCTATTCAGTTTAGAAATGAGGAAGATAGTGAGGCCTTCCATTGTGTATACCAACAATGGAAGAAGGAATTCAATGTTCAAGGTGCTTCTTTGGATTTGTTTATGGTGTTTTAGAATGGCTTTTGGCAAGCTGTGTTGATTTTGGTTTGATCTTTTAGAAAACATAGATGAAGGGGTGCAGCAATTCTTCATTAGGTTACCATTTTTATTTTGAAAAAATGTTAGTCTTCACTCTTCAGCATATCACGTGGATTATTATTCTTTGATTTATTAGATTAAAATCGGATGTCCCGCAAAACTTTGTTGTGCTAGTTGATATTAGTGAAACTTGGTTGGCAGATTAAGTAATTAACTGATTATTATGCTGTTGGTAGAATTGGTTTAATGTCTTGTTAACTGCTTCTGCTGTTTTTCTTTGTCTAGCAAACACAATGGTGTTTGAAGTCAGACTGTCCTGGTTAATCGATTGATTAAAATTCGTCATTTCTTGTTAACTTCTTGATTACATTTTGTAACCCATTGATAATTCAAACATATGTAAATTGCATATTTGATTATTTTCAACCAGGGAGTAACCTACCAAATGGAACAAATGCGATAACTTCCAAAAGCAAATTCGATGAAAAGATAGAGTCTTCTTCTGCAAAAATGTATTTCCATTATTATGGACAACTTCTGCATCAGCAAAATATGTTGCAGGACTATGTGAGGACAGGTTATATCAAATTGTACTCCAGTGATTTCTTTTTTGTCTGCTCCTTTTTTAGGCATATGTATTTACCTGATGAATTCATTGTTCATCTTTTTTTTAGGAACATATTATGCTGCAGTTATTGAGAACCGTGCTGATTTCATGGGTCGTGTAGTAGTTGATGTTGGTGCTGGCAGTGGTATTTTGTCGTTATTTGCTGCTCAGGTAAACCAAAATCTTGCTAAATATACCTATAGGATGTGCTAAATATCATTGCTTCTAATTTACTGAAAACTCCAGCTGTCTCCCATGCCTTCCCTTTCAAGAGTTTGAATTGAGTTCCTGTCATGCTGTCATTCCTTTGCAGGCTGGTGCAAAACATGTTTATGCTGTGGAAGCATCTGAAATGGCAGAATATGCACGAAAACTTATAGCTGGAAACCCAATACTGGGTCAACGAATTACGGTGAGATTTTTAATTTATAAATTTTTATTGGTTTTCTGCTAAAGTCATCTTCATTAATCATCACTCATTAATTATTGGATGATCAAGGTTAGTATGTGTATGTCACGTAGATCATATTCATTTTATAATCTGCAGGTTATCAAAGGCAAAGTGGAGGATGTTGAGTTGCCAGAGAAAGCTGATATTCTGATCTCTGAGCCCATGGGTAAGCTGATATTCTACTAGCTTTTACAATCTGGAGTGATGCTGATATTTCATGCATGGGTTGTGTTACATTTTACTCCTATTTGTGTCATGATGTAGAGTTAAGTTTTGGCATGCAAATTTGAAAATGGGGATCGACATAGTTAATGTTTTGTAAACCACATTGTTGGTTATTCATAATTATGAAGTTCTCTTGTTCCGCAGGCACTTTGTTAGTTAATGAAAGAATGCTGGAGTCATATGTCATTGCCAGAGACAGGTTTCTCACACCTCATGGGAAAATGTTTCCTTCAGTGGGGAGGTATACATAAACTTTGAAGCACTCGTTTTTGCTGTAGTTAATTGTGGGTCTAGTTAGGGCCAGTTTGGATAAATAACTTAATTTAGCTCTTTTGGAAAAGAAGCTTGAAACATAAGGGGTTATATTAAGAGTAGCTTATAAATAAGTTATTTTGTGTTAGGTTTTTTAGTCACAAAAGTGCTTATTTTAAAAGGAGAGTGATAAAAAGCTTTTTACTATAGGAGAAGTCATATTTTTTAACTTCTTCATAAGCACTTTAAATAACTTTAGTAAGTTACGAATTAATTTTAAAAATTGTACCAAACATTAATGCTATAACTTTTCATAAGTTAAAAGTTACTTATGCATCTATCCAAACAGGCCCTTAGTCTGGTGGTGATATGTTTCTGCAGGGATAAGGAGGATAAACATCTCCGCTTTGAAAATGGCATCCATCTTTTAAAATTGAAACCCTCCTCCCCCTTCCCGAATATAATTTTTCCCATGTCAATTTAGCAACTACTCTGAAAATAACAGCTATCACTGTTTCAGTGGAAGTTCACAATAATACATACGCAAAATGCTTTTGTAAAATCTCATTTATGTGTATATTTTCAAGCTTGTTTTGTTTTTAAAAAAATGCAACTTAGTATCTGAGTCAGTGTTTATAATTATATAAGTATGCACTTTACATTCTAACTTTGTGGTGTTATCAAAGAACTGTTTTTCTTAACTTCACCTTAAATTCATTTCACTATGTAGGATTCACATGGCACCTTTCAGTGATGAATATTTGTTTGTTGAAATTGCTAATAAGGTGAGTATTGTTTTTCTATACATTTTCTCATACACACCTTTTTCACTATAGTTGTACTTATTTGACATATTTCAATTCATACATATGAGTTATCACTTCTCCTCTCTCTCACACACACACGTGGCAGAGAGATGGAGAAAGAATCAGATCATGATATATCATTCTTCTAGTGATAACTGATAAGACAATTCACCACTATTTTCTAACTGCTCTTTTTGTGTAGCTAATATACTTGTTTTTCCACCTTAATTTTACTGATTAATTTTGTCATATCTTTTCAGGCCCTGTTTTGGCAGCAACAAAACTATTTTGGCGTTGATTTGACACCCTTACATGGGACTGCATTTCAAGGATATTTTTCTCAGGTACATTAGCTTGTACTCAGAAAATTACAAAGGATACTAATTGATAATGCAAGAAAGTAGGGACTATTTAGTCTTTGCTGTATAAAACCTTTGGTTAGGGATCCCCTTCCTCAGAGCAGAGATTACATGTAATTATCATTTGCACATTACGAGACTGATAGTGATGTAGACAAAGGAATGCATTGTTAATGTTCAAATTGGTAACTTTACCTGCTTTTGACACCATTATCAGTCTCTGTCAAATTAGAGATTAGAACACAGGATTTGGCATCCATATAGCAAGCTGAAGAGGATTATATTCCTTTTCCAAAGTCATTGCCCCCTCTAGTTTACTAGTTATGATATAGTATTCTCTTGCTTCTCCCCACTTTTTTCCCTCATCTTATGTTGATTGTCATCCTGATGCACAAAGCCTCTTGTACTTCTGTGTACCTTAGTGTTTATTATATTTTCTTTGTTTCATCTTCTCTACAGCCTGTGGTGGATGCTTTTGATCCAAGGTTGTTAGTAGCTCCTCCATCGTTTCATGTGATAGACTTCAACAAAATAAAGGTAAGTAATTAGTTTTTTGTTAAACTGTGCCCCCCCTTTTCTCCCCCTTCCTTTTTTTTTTTTCAAAATTTTGAAGTCCCATTTATTTTGGTAAATTCCACAATTTTCATGAAATAGGATCATTTTCATCATATTATTCCACCTGACAGATTTTTCTGTTTTGAAATAAATTTCCATCCTGAGTTCTTGAGTTGTCTTTTCAAATATTAAGTCTTGAATTCATTAGCGTTATTTTTTTAAACCACTTACAGGATTTTTTGAAACTTATATCCTGCTGTTTAGGAATAGAATGTTTTCATTTGGTGTTATAGTCTTTCAATGATTCAAAGAATTTATCTAGCAATGTATAGTCATATGACTTGTCATTCTGTAGGAAGAAGAACTATATGAAATTGACATTCCTCTTAGATTTATATCCACTGTGGGTGCCAGAGTACATGGGTTGGCATGTTGGTTTGATGTATTGTTCAATGGAAGGTAACCGTTCTTCTTCCATTAGTACAGCATTGTCTGCTTTGGTTTTCATCAAGGTCTTGCAGTTGTTTACACTTGATTTATCAATTATTTGTCACATAATTATTCCACATCTGCAGTACTGTACAGAGGTGGCTTACAACTGCCCCAGGTTCACCAACAACTCATTGGTATCAATTACGCTGTGTTCTGTCTCAGCCAATTTATGTCATGGCAGGACAAGAAATTACGGGCAGGCTTCACTTGATTGCCCACAATGCACAAAGTTATACAATTTACTTGACATTATCAGGTTTGTCGTCGTCTTTCTTTTTCCCTCTCACTACTATACTCTACATCTGTGCTCCATATAGTGGATGAACACATTTCGATTTGCATTTAGCTAAAATGTGGGGGCCTGGTGCTGAACAAGGAGGGATTCTACAAACATCATCTTGTAAACTTGATCTGAAAGAACCCTACTACAGAATGTCTCAGCCTCAGGTGTATCCAGTATCCCAAGATCAGCAACCTCAATCACTTATACAGACACAGGTAAAGGTGCCATCTATTTCTTATATGTTCAATTTGATTTTAAATTATATAGGTACTTGAATCTGGAGTATAAGTGGGTTTTCATACAGTGAAAGTTTGTCCAATGGAATTTAGAAGGGTAAAATAAGGCTGATGATTTTAAGGAGATCTAGTAAATATGTGTTTTTTTAGGAAGAATTAACAAATGATGGATATCATTGTTGTCTATGTTATCTACAGGATCCTATTGATGAAATATATTCCAACTCATGCTATGCTGATAATATATATTCATTTTAGGAGAATTAACGAAGTACATAAATGATCACAATTCATGTCAAACTGAAAATACCGATTCCATGTTCAATAAGACATAAGGGTTAACCACCGATTGTAGTGATCATAAAATCACGGCCTTGACCTTTTCATCCTTAATTGGAAGTTTGGGAGGAACTTCCCATGCTCGAATTATTTATCCATTAAATTAAAAAGCTGCAAAACTTTGCTGCTTCCTAGGTGGGCTTTCTAACAGAGCAGGCCTGCTGCATAAATTGCATGCTGAGCAATGCTATGCAATCAATAGAATTTCTTTTCCATTTCATTACATTATTTTTGAGTGACATCAAGTTACTTTGGCAGGATGTAAATATCCAATCTCAGGATTTGGATGAAGCTGAGCTAATGCAACAGCCTTCGCCAAATTCATGTGCCCAGATTGACTCCCTCATGCAGAATGCTTAGGTTGATCAAATATTAACCTCAGCTTCTGTTTGTAACATGAATCAGCCATGCTGCAGCAAGTGGGGGGGGGGGGGGGGGGGGGGGGAACTATGTCTGTATTTATTTGGACATACCCCGGGCCTGTAAAATTCATCGACATTTCGTTAGCCTAGTGGCTGTGAATTGAGTGGTTGTGCAGCCGATCCTGTATTTGGTTGCACCATAATTTAACAAGCAATATATTTGATGCTTATATACCTGACAAAGTTTGAAGCTTGTGTACAATTACTTTATTAGTTTAGATTTTTTTCAGCTTTCCTTGTAAGATTATCAATTCTGCGGAGAATATCATGTCATCCACACATCCACTTGGAAAAACCGATAAAGGAGAGACTCATACATATTCCTGTTTGTGAATTGATCGACAGTTTAACGTTTGCTAATTCTGTTTAACTTGAAAGCTATGTTGTCATTTGTATCAATTAGCAAGAGTTCAAATGTTGACACGTGAGTGTTTGCAAAAAAAGTTGTTTCATATTCTTGGACCTTGGTCCAATTAACTTGTTGAAGGTCCAAAAAAAAAAAAACAGCTAAAATATCCTTGGTCAAATTGACAACACCATTGTTTTACAACATATGTCAAAGGATTTCTGAATTGTTCAAAATTGCAAGAGGTTAGGGTTGCAGCTGAATACTTTCATTTTGTGTGTGCCTCTTGTATTACGGATTTGCTAGGTTGACGTGTTTGTTAGACATATTTTGGGCAAGATATTCATTAATATTTGTCCGACATGTGTGTATGCTTTAATAAAAATAAAATTTTTTTTTTCAGAAATACTTAGACACATCTGAATATCATTATATGTCAATGCGTTTAGTCTTATTCTTATCATATATTCTTGAAATGAGTTTAAAAATAATATATATTATTATTTAATAAAATAAAAAATATTTTAAATATTTTATATAATTAAAAAAAGATATTTAAAATAATTAAAAAATTATTTATATTTTAATATTAATAAAATATCAAAATATTATTGTAATTTATCTAAAAAATATTTTTTTATATATGGTGTATTTCTGTGTTTTATAAATTTTAAAATTCGTGTGTTTGTAAGTCTTGTATCGTATGTGTTTTATAAATTTTAAAATTCATGTGTTTGTATGTCTTATATTGTATCGTATCTTAGTGTCTGTGTATCATAGATAATTGTTCATTTTAACAAATTGGTAAGTTAACAAAGTGGTATCGTAGATAATTGTTCATTTTAACAAATTGGTAAGTTAATCTAGTGGAGGCCCTGTTGCAACATAAAGGCAAGATGTATTCTTGTGCTACCTTTATTTTTCTTTTCTTTTTTTTTTTTCATTGAGATCATTAGTTTTTAATAAAAAATTTTAAGAAAGGTTAATGATATTTTAGAGTATTAGACAAATTAATATATTATTTTCTAAATTTAGACAATTTAATCTCTCAGTTATTTTCATTTTAGAAAATTAGAACTCATGACTTTGTAAATAATCTAATGGACTATTTTTTTTTTGTTATTTAGGAATTAATTTGTCTAATAATTTAAAATGTTAGAAATCAAGTTGTAAATTCGTTTCAAAGATTAATTTGTTTAATATAAAAAAATCAACTATATTAAATGTACACAAAAAATTAATAACAAAATCAGTCACTTAAATCAAATAAATGTTTGAATATAAAATAGACATTGAAAATAAATTAAATTATACATATATTTATACATAAATATAATAGCAGATATGATTGCATAGCATTTTGAGAACTATTAAGTATCATTTCAAGATGTTACTCTTGATTTTACTCCTTACAAATAACATTAACACTCAAAATTGATATCGAGGAGGATAAAATTCTAAATTCTAAAACCTCCTACTCAAATCCAAATCACAACAGGCAAACTATTGACGTTTTGTTTTCTGTCTCAGAAAAAGAGCATTGGTTATTTGATTTAACTCTTAAAAGATGAAAATGCTCAGAAATTGTTTTTTCAAATAATATTTTATTAGTTAATAATATTCAATGATTTATTTTGTTTTCATTAGTTGTTTCTCCTTTTTGTTTTTTATCTTATAATGAGAATTGATTTATGTAATCAATTCTTTTTTTGAATTTTATTATTTTTCATATCTGTACCTATATATTACTATTTTGAGGGTTAACTAAAACTGTGATTTGGGTCTGAATGTAAGGTTTCAACTCTTATTGGGTCATGTCTGACGTCTCCTAGTGTCGAGGTGCCGTCGTCTGACGTTTTGGTGAAGATGGGGATGATACCTGTAAGATACTTCGATACTTAAGTTAGAAAGAGTTTTAGGCAAGTTTTTAGTAGATTTGAGTTTGAAGAATAATGAGGGTTTTAGGATATTTATAAGTGTATATGTAGAGTCAATAACCATCTTTAGAATAGTTTCATCTTTGATAGTGGGTTGGTTACTCTCTTTTGTTAGAAAAGTTGTTGAGATCTCCTTTCTAGATGAGTAGGAGAGATTGTAGGAGTTAGTTACTTATTTAGTTAAGTAGGGCTAGGCCCATGTCACCATATCCGACCTCCATGAGTTCGAAAAGATGTAGATCTGATTAATATCTGTAGAGTGTTGATTGGGCTTTATCTCTTTTGGGCCTGACTAAGTTATGGGTTATGGTATGAATAATATCCCTGCTTGAGGCCGAGCTTCTTTAGGTCGGGCTCAAGCATTTTTAAGTCGGTTTTGATCTCTTGTAGCTTTCATTCAGTCATGTCGGATTTTCGGTCTACTTTGGGGAACAAGTTAGATACTTGACGTATTTTTTAATTTAATCGTTACGTCTTTTTGTAATCATTTGCATGTCTTTTCGGTTCATTGGTAACCGTGCATGCCATTAAATAGGGGGTAAATTTGTTGTTATGCCCCCTGGTGACTATATAAACACAATTCTTTTTCTTTTTCCTTCTTTGCTTTAACTTCTGAAATTTTGCTTCATTTCTCTCGAGACCTTCTTATTCTTCCCTGAAACTCCATTTTCATTAATCTTTTTCCAAGATTTATATATCTTGAATTTCTGCTCCAAATCTTCATTCGTGTTGCCTAAGACATTTTGAGATTGTCCGTTTATATTGCTGTTGCACGCGTTCTTCTTGCCTTCTGTTCATCATCAAGGTTGGTTTTTCTTTCTCTTTTATTTATTATTTCCATGGCTAGATGATGTTTCTTGATGGGTGAAATTTTTATGTTTCTGATATTGTCTTGATGCTTTTGTGGAAAATGGTCTCTTTGAAAATATGGTTTCTTGCTACTATTTTTTCTTGTTTGCTGCCGTTTGCAACTTCTAGCTGCTCTTGTAGTAGTAAATTTTTTTGTTTGTCATTTGTGTAGATTATCCATTTGTTGCGATTTATGTTGAATTTTGGGTTTTACTTTGCCCCTAAATGGTGCCATTTTCTTTTTGAATAATGGTTTTATTTCGTATTCTAGTAGAGTTGATTAAATTTTCCATCCTTATTTAGATTGACACTAGGAGATTTGGATCCATTCCTGATCTTATGAGGATGATATGACTTCTTTGAGTATTTGCATGCTATGTGTTGTACTCGACTTGGTAGTTTGTGAGTTTTTGTAGTGACAAAGCTTCATTTTGTTATTTTTGTAGGTATAACCTTTTATGTCTCATTTAATAGCTCACAAATGCCTTCTAACGTTTCTGCCGAGTTAAACTAGGTTGATAGTTCTATTTTATCAGTTGTTTTCGTAGTTGATAGAGAATACTTAGAAAAGTTCTGACTCCAATATAGGATTTGTAAAAGTCAGGAGGACGAGGAGAAGTACATTTTAGAGACCCCTGACCCTCAAGAGAGAATTTGCTATGATTGTTATAATAGGTCGGAAGAACACTTCTTGTTTATGTATGAGTGCCTTTTTACTAGGCTAGGAGTCTCTATTCCTTTTACCGACATTGAAATGGACGTCCTTCTGGTTCGAAGGTCGCTCCTGCCAGTTTCACTCGAACTCTTGGGAATTTATGAAGGTTTACCAGCTGATATGTCAGGAACTTGATATTTTCCTTTTTGTCAAAATCTTCTTTTATCTTTTCTAACTTACCAAACCTTTTAACTAAAAAAAACAACAATGGGCTTCATTCCGAGCTTCCCAAGGTTGAAAAGTTTTCTCGATTTTTGAAGATTCTTTTCATGATTTTAAGAACTACTTTTTCAAGGTCCAATCTGTGAGGGGTGTCCAACCTTTATATCAAAACGAGAGGGAAGAATACATGTTTTGTGTAACATCCTACCACACAAAACTTTACGCTATAGTCGTAAATTAAAAGTGGTGAGGTATTACGATACTTAAAAAGAGAGATACATACATAATAGCTAAAGAACAATAATATAACTAGGAGCCCGTGAAAGAAAGTCAAACATTGAAAACCGTTAAACACACACGGACATGTTAAAGCGATAAGCATCGTATACAAAAGCAAAATATATATAAGTTCAAAATAGGATACATAGTAGACACTAGTCTCGAGTCGCGAAGAGAGGCCGGTTAGAATATTACAACTTTAGGGGATTTTACAAAATAGAAAGCATGTCTCTCCAAATAAAAGCCTCTAGGAGAAATATACATAATATACAATAAAGTTCCAAAAATGGAGAGAATTCTAAAGTCAACAATAAATCTCAAAAGGATCTTCTTCGCTTCATCATAGGGAATCCCGCACTCTCAATGAGGTGTGTTGCATTCTATATCTGAAAAATAATAAATCCACAATAGGTGAGAATCCAAAGGTTTTCAATAGGGTAACAGTTCTAAATAAAGACTACATAAGGAAATATGAACCTTCTAGGCAATCCTGATTCTCCAATTTCACAGGAATCCAAGCCTAGGGTCTTAACTAATCAATACAGGATTAATTTGCTAAGTTTTAACATACTCTGAACTACCATTGATCTCATTCATTCCCATAGTCATAATCACCATTAATCCCAAGTCTCAAGTCTCATTAGCGAAATCATACACAAACAATAATCAATACAAATGCAAATCACAGTTTCAGAGCAATTACAACAAATAACACATTTAATAGTTAACAGAATGTCAATTAGGTAAACCAAAATAATTATGCATACCCAAGAAATTTCAAATAAATGAAGTATGATGTACGCCTGTCCTACTGGCCGTGAGCTCACATGTCGGTTAAACTGCCAGAACTCGACACATCTGATAGCTAACTCGGATATCGTCTCTCTGTCGTACATCCCTAGGAGGAGCATATAACACATATATATGATTAACAAGAAGGGAATCCTCAATCTTCCACCATCTCATGGGAGTCAGCGTTATCCAGAATATAATACCCGCCACACTTCAAATCAAAGAGAGACCGTGATGCAGCAAGAAAGGAAATCCTCAACCTAACTCGTCCACGCCACAGCTAGAAATTGAATCGAAGGGAATCCTCAACCTTCTATTCAATTTATCGATGTAACAAGAGAGGAAATTCTCAACCCCGCTTGTCAACTGCAACAAGAGAGAGAATCCTCAACCTCAACTTGTTTATCCGTGTGCGAGACAAAGCCACCGTCCTCACCGTAGCAAGACGAACCACCATCCCTACAACATCAATCATATTCTCCTTTCAATTGTAATCACAATCAAACATAACCAAGATCATAATTAAAATCACAATTCTATACAATCATATTCATCACAAGAATAATTATCCTCGACTTTATCTTCAAGCCATGAGCGAAACTATGCCACCGTCTTCATCGTAGTGGAAGAGCATACATAGGAACTTAAGTCGGATATGAAGAATGATTATTCCCATCTTTTTTTCAGATAACTAAATTTTGAGGACAATTTTTTTTAAGGTGGGTAGGATGTAAAACCCGAAAAAAATATTAACCAGTTAATTATGCAATTAAAATTTAGTTAAAAAGGGTTTAAACTGTCCGGTCTGAGTTAAAAATTTAAAATTTATAATTCAGATGACTTGAGGTGCCATAGATGTGGAAGATATCACCCAGGCAGGCCGTGAAGGGCCGGGATGGGACTATGTTTCAGGTGTAGGTTACTAGGGCATATGGTTAAGGATTGTCCAAGTCTACGCGGGGAAACTCAAGATGCGGGTCAATCGCAACAACAAGGTCAAGTGTTCGCTATAACAGTGAATGATGCTGCTAGGTCCGACTCTCTGATCCAAGGTAATTGTGAGATTGGTAACAAAACTTTAGTTATTTTATATGATATCAAAGCATCTTCATTCATATCCTATAACAGAGTTGAGGAATTAGGACTGAAATCATCTTCATTCATATCTTGTGACTTGTATGTGCATACACCAGCTTCTCCGATTGTGAATCGTTAAGTCTATACCATGAGCCTAGTAAGAACCTTTTTCGAAACTAGAAAAATTGTTTGAATGCCCAATATAAGATCATTACTACTTCACGAATCGAAAGATGTCACTAAACTATAAAAGAGCGCTATATACACACACACTACGTATACAAGTCCAGCACAATTTGATAGGATGAGAATTTGAATTTTTTTAGGTGAACCCTAATTCCAGTTGATGGTGTTAAAAGTGAAATAATTCATGAAAATGAGTGCCAGGGATATGTTTTTTTAACCACTAGCTCGTTAGGAGACGAATAGAAATTAGACCAAATTATGATAGTAAAAGAGTTTCTCAAGGTATTTTTCGAGGGTATACTTGAATTTTTCCTCCCGGGAGCAGGATCGATTTCAATCGCACTATAAAGAATGTCATCATTAGAGTTGGTAGAACTTAAGATTCAGTTAGAGGAGCTGATGGATAAAAAGTTTATCCGACTGAGTGTTTTTCCGTGGGGAGCATCAGTTTCGTTAGCAAAGAAGTTTCATTAGTAAAGTTCGCTTGGAATTGAGTTGGAGTGGAAGAGCATACGTGGGAACTTAAGTCAGATATGAGGAAGGATTATCCCCATTTTTTTCCACATAACTAAATTTTGAGAGCAAAATTTTTTCTTAGGTGGGTAGGATGTAAGACTCGAAAAAATATTAACTAGTTTTAATATTATTCTTATATATTATATAAGTATATCTAAATCTAAGTGTAGTATTGCCTCGCCAACATTGATTTACGACTTAAGTGTAAAGTTCTGTGCGGTAGGGTATTACATTTTTTCTTTTGTTGGAAATAAGTAGTATGAGCACAATCTAATCAATCATGTGTCAAATAATTTGTTATTGTTATTATATTAAAATGTTAATATAATAAGGTCCTTGATTAAGCTTAGAGATTTATCATTGTGATAGTGATCATAATAATGAAAGATAAATCTTTTATAATTTAATCTAAATTATTCTTGGTCATAGGATTATTAAAAAGGACATTAATAATCCAAAAAGATAATTATATATATATATAATGGTCTTCATTGGATGAAGATTAATAGATCTCATTTATTAAATTATATATATAGGTGCATATAGAGATATGACCATTGAACTCACTCACTTTGAGAATTCCTAATGGTTATAATTACCGCTTATTTGTCAATAGGATATTTTCAAGATGAACATAATAATAGAGTTTTCTTTGACATGTGACTGTCATAGTAATTAATAATGTATTTATTATACTTTGATTCCGGACACCTAATAGCCTAGGGTGCTAGTTGAATAAATATTGGATATGATTTAAATACTTGTAGAATTAATAATTAGTCAATAAGGAATGCGTCAACTCTCGGTAAAGAGTTTGAGCTCTATGATTACAGTGACTGAGATGAATGAAACCATGGCCAAGGGAATTGAATGAATGAAGAAATGAGTTTCTTAAGTCATTCACAGTTCATTATAATAATGGTAACAAGTTAAAGTTTTGACAATTAAACCATACTCTAAGAGTTAACCAAGAGCTAAAAAGATAGAAGGAATTATATTTTGTTCTTCTTGAATTCTTAGTAAAAATATATTACTTCATACTATCGGCTCGTTAAGGAGTGTTGCTAGATGCCAACCTTGATTAGTAAATTTAGTATGACTAATTTACTATCCACTTAGTATTGAACCTATAGGGTCACACACTAACGAATGTTCTAATATTTGCTGTAGAATTATTTAATTATTATTTTGATTTGATCAAATAAAAAAAGTATATTAATTTAAATAGAATATTATTATATTCTTTGCTAGCACAAAAAATATAATAATATGATAATTGAAAATATTAAAAGAGAATTGGGGATAATTAGTTATTTTATTTCTAAATTTGAATTCTAAGTTTGGATGAGATCCTAACTGATTCTGTTTTAAATTGTTATGATATGATTCATAAAATTTGATGGATTCATATTTGAAATTACAAGATATGATTTAAATTTGAATTGAGATTCAAATTTAAAATCAGTAACAAATCTCATACTATATATATGTATGCCAAGAGTAAGAAAAAAAGATGAAACCAACACAAGAGTTTTATTCCTTTACCTCTACACATATAAATGTATGTGAATCTAATTCTTGGTGAAGAATTTTATAGTGTACAAAGAGTTGCAAATAGGTTTTTCAATTTAGATCAGATATCCATTGGTTAAGGAGTTGACAGCAAATGTTTGTCTCGATGTGGATACGTATAGAGCTTTTGTACAATCAAATAGTAAAGTTTTTAATAAAGCGTCCAAAGGTATTTATATCTGATCTATATATTATTCGAATAAAGTTTAAGCAAAAATAAATATTTAGGATTACTTTCTTTTCTTCCGTTGCGTGCTATGAATACATGGTAATCCTTCATCTTTACTGGGAGAAAACCTCGAATGTCGTAAAATATAACCTGGAGGATCTGGACGAGGTGGAGCAGTGTATAGCAAGGTTCTGAAATCCAGTTCGAAATCGAACAGTCGAACCGGTTGCACCGCGAACCGATGGAAATCCCTGTTCGGACTAATGACAAAACCACAGGATTAGAAAATCGATGTCGAACTGCAAAATCGGTCGGGAACTGATCGGTTGAACTGAATCATGAACCGGTCGGTTTTTGGAATTTGACCAAAATGTAGCTGTTCCATCTAACCCAGCAACCCTAAATCCCTAACTCAGTAACCCACTCCACTAACCCTTGCTCCACAACAAGACACAACAACGCAGCTCTCCCTCTCCCTCCCTCACCATCAAGCTCGTCCTTCCTCTCACTGCTGGCAAGCTGTCTCGGTCACTTCCGTCCAGCTACTGGACTGCTCCCACCACTGTCGCAAGTTGGAGCCTCGAAGATTATAGTCGCGATCATGCATCTTTCCACCACCATCGCCATTTCAGCTCTAGAAGAACTGTCGCGGGGCTCGCCTCCTGCCTCCTTCATACACCTCTCTTCCACCGTCGTCAGCGTCAGCTCGGTTGCACTGGTAAGTTCTATTCACCGATTTCCCTTATGTTTTATACTTTTATGCTTCTTGCTTCTAGGTTTTTTTTTGAACAATAATTGTTGAATAATCTGTAAACTTGTTATGGGTTAAATAATTGTTAATCATTCTGTGAGTTTTGCTGCTGTTATTGGTTGAACTTTGTTGTGAGTTGCAGTGAAGCACAATTGTCGGGCTCGCCTCCTGCTCTGTTCCACTGGCCAGCGCTACTCCACTTGGATCTGCTTTGCTCTATTTTATGCTTCTAGCTTCTAGGTATTTTTTACTTTTTTTTATAACAATAATTTTTGAATAAGTATTGTTGAATAATCTGTGGGGGTTGAATAATTATTATTTATTAATTAATCTGTGAATAATTGATGGTGTTACTACCTCATTACTTAAGCCACTTGGGTAGTCAAATATTTGGGCAATATGACATTGTTTTTAATAATCAATACCAATAACATATAAATAACGCTATGTAAGTAGATATGTTAAGTAATAATGTGTATTATACATTTATACTATATTATTGCTAACCATTCAATGCATTATTAATTTATTATTCAGATCAGACTTTTATGCATAGAGATAGAGATATAAATCATAAATGCACTTTGTTGTTATGAATTTTGCTGTTGTTAATTAATTATTGGAATAATCGTTTTTAAGTAATCTGCGGATTTTTTTATGATTGATGACAAATTTGGATGTTGGTATTTTATGTTTAGTTGGCTGTTTTTGTTATTTGACTTTTGAGTTTGTATTTGGATGTGATCATAACATTTAGATTTATGTAATATTTTTAATTTGGATGATATTTTAAAGTTTATATTAGATTATAATTATGTTTTAGTGTGTTTATTTATATTTTACTTATTATTTTATTATAAAACAATTTTTTTGGTTGAACCACAGTCGAACCGGTTGAACCAATAAACCAGTAGCTAGAGCAATTCGATGACCGGTTCGGTTTTCAGAACCTTGGTGTACAGTCACCTTTTTTCAAGATTGTTGGGGCCAATCTCCTCACCTAGATACTAAGAAATTTTTGGTTGCCAAGCCGAGTTATGTTCGGACTGAGCTAGGTAGTTATCTGTTTATTTTGTAGATAAATGTGTTTCTATTGTTGCATTCTAAAGTTATTTTTCTCTTTCTTTGCAGCAAAATAACCAGTGTAGTTCTCTTGCAAAGCTAAGGGTGGCCAAGGAGAACGTATTCTCCCGACTTGTCCAGCAGCTCGAGGCCGATAAATTGGGTACTTCTTCTTCCCAATCGGATTCTTCTCCCTTTAGGTCAGCCTAGAACTCACTTCCCCCTCCCACTAAAGAAGCTAAGGTCTGAGTGGTTCCCCCTGTTCTCCCTTTCCACGAGCCTCCGAAAGCGGATACTAAATCCAGCAACCCGCGTAAATGTAAGTCGCTCCTTCTAAGTTTAGAAGTACTTACAATCCTGGGTTTGACATTGTTAGATAGTGAGGAGTACATCTTGGTTCAGAGCTCAATTGCAATGGATGACACATCAATGGAAAGGCATCTTGAAATGCTTGCTAGAGGTGAAATTCGGGCAGTATGGGTTTGCACCTCTTTGTTGAAGAGCCTTAAAGAGATTCTCCTTGGTGCTACGCAGAGGGAAGTGACCAATCTGAGAGCTGAGGTGGCTAGGATGACGGAGTCCAAGTTAGAGCCAGAGGCCGAGCAAACGTTCTTGAGGTCGGACGTCTCAGGCTTTAAAGAAAAATTGAAGCTTTCTCAAGCAGCTTGTGCCATGGCTGAGAGTTTGAAGGAAAAAGATGAAAAGAGCTATACCCAGGCCTTTGGTGAGAAATTAGAGCTTCAAGAGGAGTTGGAACGACTTAAATCGAAGCATAAAGGCTTGGAGCTTAATATAGCAGAGGGTATGGACCAAATAGCTGAGAATATGAAGGGCCAATTCCGACTTCTTGCTCCCGAGGTGGACTTTTCTCTTGTTGACCTAGACAAGATCGCGGTGGATGGGAAGATAGTTTCTCCCGAGGATAAGGCTATTCCTTCTTAGACCATCTCCAGTAGGGAACTCATCTCAGTCCCTATTTATGGCCCACCTGTCATAAAAGGCAACTCCACATCAGCTTTTGCGTCATAAACAATAAATAGGAATTCAAAACATCTATCTCTTTTCCATTAGGAGGAACTAACTTTAGTTCCTGTTGTGGTCTCACTTAATTAATTAATTAAAATATTTAAAATTAATATAATTGATTTTTTTAATAATATTATTTAAATTTATAAATTTAAAAATAATTCACTATTAAAAGATATTAATATTAAATAAAGTCATATATAACAATAATACACAATATATAATTCAGAATTACACTAATTTATAAAATTACTTAATATAAAGAAAAACATAATTAAGTTTTACAAACATCGTAAAATTACCATATGTATTTAATTAAAATCTAATTAATTATTAAAATTATTAATAAATTAATTATAATTTAATTATTTAAATAATTAATATAAATTATTAATTAAATAAAAATATAATTATTTATTATAATTATTATTAATTTAATTATTATTTAATTATTTAATATAATTACTTAATTATTTTAGATTTTATATAATTATTTATTTTTATAATAATTTGCCAAATAAAAAATTCTTATTGGTTAATTTGTTTCCCTGCTTAGAGGGACTCTCTCACCTTGAGACTCGTGCAGGGACTCGTTTCTTCTTCTTTCCAACGCTCCCCATCCCTCTTTTGTCAGAAACAAGGCCTCGCGATCAGCCCATTGGAGTTGCTCTTAGAACCCGAAGACTTCTGATCCTCGTGACAATGAAGCGCTCCATCATTCTCATATTCAAGTCGAGGAAGTTTCCCAGCCCGACGTAACTATGGAAAAGAAAGATCCTTGCTCTTAGTTTACTTCGTAATTGTTCACCCAACTTGTGGGTCCTTGAACACCTTTTTTTTTGTAATAGTTTAAATAGTTTGGATATTGGTTATCCTAGGCTTTTGAATATCGTGGTTCTTGCTTTTTACACTGATTTTATAAATATTTATAGCTTTGAATTTCATTGAGTAGTAGTAGTCTCGTTTGCTTTTTTTGTGATTTCAAATATCACTTTATAACAAACATTTTAGAACTTTTGAGAAGATGTTGCCTTTGGCAAGATATTTTCTTTGTAACTTGGTTGTGTCGAGCCATTCTGAAGGTTAGAAAAATCGTGTAGTTATTTCTTAATTGCTCCAACCATGTGAGATTGGTACCTTTCTTCTCTATAAAAATTTAAAAGTTATTTTGGACTCTCTTTTCAACTCGTTTGGTCGAGCTGCTCTATGAGGTCGGATAACTTGTTTTTGCTATGTCGCTTTAGCGAGATCAGACACTTGATTTAAATCACCTTCCTTTTTCAATTTATTTTGAACAAATTGTTACAAGGCCGGGCAAAGAATTGTTCTCTTAATTTCGAGAATAAATTATGTTCATGCCGTCCTTGAGAAGTCGGTCATGCTTTTTGTTTGTTTCATCAAGTTACTTTTGCGATTCGTTTTACGCTTGCCTCTTTTGCCAACTTATTTTTGTACAAGTAGCTTTAATGAGGCCGGACCATGATTTGCTTATATAACTTCTTACACCAATTTGGACCTTGTCGCTTTATCTTGTTGACCACTAATGTCAGGCAATAATTTTTGCATTTTGTCAAGCTTAAATTGGTGTGTATAGCAGAATAAACAACATAAAAAAATAAAAAATGTTGAATTATCATTAATAAAAATGATTACAAGTGCTATTTGCTACTAAGAGTTTTCCTATTTCAACTCTTAGCCCTTACTATGATGCCTCGTTAAGATTTTCTTCAGGAAAATGTTTTTTCGAAAAAAAATCATGAAGTCGAGAAAAAAGAGTACACTAAGGAGCAAAGTTCGCTTTCTAATTGTAGTACCTCTTCATGTTGCATGTGTGCCACGACCTAGGAAGCTCGTTCCCTTGTAGGTCGACACTTTGTAGGAACTTTTCTCCAAGACTTCAATGATCTTGTAAGGTCCTTTCCAATTTGCAATAAATTTTTCTTCGCCCAACCTTTGTACTTTGATATCATTTCTGATAAAAACAAGGTCGTTTAGGAAAAGTTTCTTCTGATGACTTTCTTATTGTATCTTATAAATATCCTTTATTTCAATGCTTTCTCCCTTATCCGAGCTTGTTCTCAGACTTCTAGAAGGAGGTCGATCTCTTCCTTTTGAGCTTGGATATTATCCATTTCATTGTAGAATCTCACCCTTAGACTTTCTTCGTTGACTTCTATTCAATAAGTAAATCGGAACGGAAATTCTCCAATTGTAGAATTGGGAGTTGTCCGATATTCTCATAAAACTTGGGAGAGATCTTCTATCCATGTTCCTTTTGCATCTTGTAGCCTTCTTTTGAGCCTTGCTAATATGACTTTGTTTGCCACTTCTGCTTGTCTATTGGCTTGAGGGCGCTCTACTGATATGAATTGATGTTTGATCTTAAGGCTTCTCACCAAACTTCTGAAGGCCGAATCGGTAAATTGAGCACCATTGTCTGTGGTGATGGAGTATAAGACTTCAAATCGGGTGACAATATTTTTGTAGAGAAATTTCTGACTTTTTCAAGCTATGATGGATGCCAAAGTTTCTACTTCAACCCACTTAGTAAAGCCATCAATCCCTACTAGGAGGTATTTTACCTACCCAAGTACTTGAAGAAATGGTCTGAGCAAGTCTAATCCCTATTTTGTGAAAGGCCATGGCGAAGTGACGCTGACGAGCTTTTCTGGTGGCGCCATATGAAAGTTGGTATGCATTTAGTGACAAATTCGGTCGCTTCTCTTCGCAAAGTCAGCCAATTAAAGCCAGCTTGTAACACCTTCTTAGTTAGTGACCTTGCTCCTAGATGATTTTCACAGATGCCACTGTGGATTTTGTCTAAGACTTTTTCCGTCTTGGAGGTCAGAAAGCCCTTTAGTAAGGTTGTAGATGCTCCTCTTCTATAGAGGACATTGCGAACCAGAGTGTAGTTTTGTGTTTTCCTTATAAGTCTCCTTGCCTCTCTTTCTTCCTTGGGAGGACATCAAATTTGAGATATTTAATGATGGGAGTCATCCAACCCAAGTTTAGATTGGAGATCGTCAGCACGTTCAACATGTCGACTTTTTTGGCCACTGATGGTGTGTGTGGAGTGTAACAGCCCAGACCACCCGCTAGCACGATATTGTCCATTTTGGCACACAAGACCTCACGGTTTTGCCTTTGACGATAGGGATGCTAGCCGAAGCCCCCCACATTCACTCGTCAAAACGCGTCATGCTAGGGAGAGGTATCCACACCCTTATAAGGCATGCTTCGTTCCCCTCTCCAACCGATGTGGGCCTTACATGGAGAGATTCCTGGACCACACTTCTGTTATTGCCCTATGGCTTGGTGCTATCTAGTTTGGAGAGCGCATCAGCTTGGGAGTTGAGCTCCTGAGTTATATGTTTGACCTTTGCTTCTTGGAATTAGGCTAACTGTTCTAGTGTTTATTTTCTCCAAGTACCTCTTGATATTAGGATCTTTGGCTTAGTATTTCCCATTTATCTGAAAGATTATAACTTGGAAGTCACTAAACACTATAAATTTTGATGTCCCGACCTCTTTGGCAAGTCTCAAACCCCCAAGCATGGCTTCGTATTCAGATTAGTTGTTAGAGGTTGAAAACTCGAATTTTAGTGAAAGCTTTACCTGAGTTTCGCCTTCATTCTCAAGAATGATTCTTAGCCCACAACCAGCTTTATTTGATGAGTCATCTACGTATAGATGCCAGGTTGTAGAGCTCTCCTGTAGTTCTCTTTTGTATTTAGCTAGGAAGTTGGCCAGGTACTACAACTTGATGGTTGTCCGAGTTTCATACTGTAGATCAAACTCGGACAACTTGATAAACCGTTGTTTTAAGGTTTATTTTATACTGAATTGAGTGTATTTTATCCATTATTCTCACACTTATTCATTGAATTCACATGTTTTACATTTTCCTTCCTAATTTTGTGCTATGATTGAAAACATGCTTCGTTGGCCTTAAATTTGCTAATTTTAATCCTTTCTTATTACCATTCGATGTCGTGATATGTGTATTAAGTGTTTTCAGGGCTTATAGGGCAGGAATGGCTTAGAGGATGGATAAGAAGCATATAAAAGTGGAAGGAACACAAGAAATTGAAGTTTTGAGAAGCTGGCAGCGACGCGCACGCGTGAACGACGCGTACGAGTGACTGAAGCAAGATACAAGCGACATGTACGCGTGGGCGACGCGTACGCGTGACCAGGAATTTGTTCAGCGATGCGTACGCGAGGCTGATGCGTACGTGTGACAAAGCGTCACGTGCTGCAAATTACAGAAAATGCTGGGGGCGATTTCTGGGCTACTTTGGACCCAGTTTCAGTCCCGAAAATACTGATTAGAGGCTTCAGAGTGGAGTTGGAAGGTGGAATCCATCATTCACACTTTCATACACAATCTTAGGTTTAGATGTAGTTTTTCTAGAGAGATAGGCTCTCTCCTCTCTCTAGGTTTTAGGGTTTTTACTCCAATTTCTTCTTAGATTTAATTTCTGTTTTTATTTACAATTCCTTGCAAGTTATTGTTCTAGAACCTTTGTTCTTCAATTCTACTTGTTATTTCTTTCACTTTGTTATCCTTATGTTTATGCACTCTTGATGCTTTGGATCTTTGTTAATGCAATTTATATATTCATATTGTTATTGCTTTCTTTAGTTGTCATTGTTAATTTGTTTCAATTGGGTGTTTGGATTTAATATTCCTTATTACTTTTCTATGCCTTTATTTGTGCCTTCCAAGTGTTTGATAAAATGCTTGGTTGGGTTTTAAGTTAGATTTTTATATTCTTAGCTTGGATTGAGTAATTTGGAGAATCTTGAATTGTCAAAGTCTCTTGTTGGGCAGTGATTGAAAGTTGCTAGTTGGCTTGAGCTTTACTAACTCTAGTCTTTGATTAGGATTTGTGAACTCAAGTTGATTTGCTCACTAACTTTCCTTTAATTGTTAGAAGTTAACTAAGTGAGAGCAATTTGCAATTACCATCACAATTGACAATGATGATGAAGATAGGAATTCCGATTCTCAATCCTTGCTAGGATTTTTCTTAGTTGTTAGTTTATTTTCTTGCCATTTTACTTTCTTGTTCCTTATTCCAAAACCCAAAAAAATATACTTTCCTATAACTAATAATAACTACACTTCCCTGCAATTCCTTGAGAGACGACCCGAGGTCGGTTAATTTTATTGGGTTTGCTTAAGTGACAAACAATTTAAATATTGATTGAGGTCTAATTGTTGGTTTAGAATTATACTTGCAACGTAATATTTTTGTGAAAATCTTTACTGACATTTTTCCTCTATCAAATTTTTGGCGCCGTTGCTGGGGAATTACAAATGTGTGCCTTATTATTGGTTATTGTGAATATTGTGAATATGTTTGCCTTTTTGTTTCTTTGTTAGTTGTTTCTAGTTTTAGGAGTTTATTTTCATTATTTCTTATCAGTTTTTATTTTTATTTTCTCTTGTTACTATGAATTCTCACCCCTTTGGCTATGAGTTTGGTTACAATTATGTTATAGGAAGTGGAGATTACAATAAAGGCTTACATCAAGGATGAGACAATCAAAGATGAGAAGAGCTTCAAGGATTTGATCAACCCTCTTGGCAACAACCCCTTCCAATGTACTGTGAGCAACAACCATTCTATGATGCATACCAAGACAATGGCTATGGTGGACCTCTTCATGACAATCAACAACCACCACCATATACTTATGAACCCCCTCCTCAACATAGTTTTGAACCACTGTACTCACAAGCCCCATGTTACCAAACACCCCCATATGACCCTAATCCTTACCCACCATGCCAAGAGCCTTATGAGTCTTACGAGCCATACTTAGAACCACCCCCATTCCAACACAATTACTCCTAAGAACCACCACCTCAATATTCACCATCTCCATACACTTATCAAGAAGAATCACCTTCGTATTATGAGCCCTTTCTCCCAATCAATGAACCCTCCTATCCACCCCAAGCTCTAATAGATAATACCTTTAGTGCTCTTCTTCAAGGACAAAGAGAGCTTCAAAATTCACTCCAAGCTCTGATATCCCGTGTGGATCCACTCCTTACCTCAAATACTCAACCCTTATATCCACTCCAAACTCCAATGAATGATACCCTTGGTGTTGTTCTTGAAGAGCAAGAAGAGATGAGAAGGGAGGTACTAGACTTTACGACTGCCTTGACCGAGATAGTGAATCGATTAGACTCCCAACGTTTGGACACTCAAGGAACTCCCATGGCCATATGTGGAGAATCAAGTGAGGAGCGTAGCATGAAGGAGAGATTGAAAACTCCGGTGGAAAATGAGGAATGTGATTTTGTACTAGAACAATTGGAGGAAGCCGTAATTATCGAAGAGGAAGAAGTGGTTGAAGACTTAGGAGATGTTGAGAGTCCATGGGAACCTCAAGTCATAGAGCCTCCTTCCAAGAAGTTTGAATTTGATGTTGAGGAGGGTATACAACCTCCAAGGCATATCATGGTTGAAGACTTTAAGGAGGTTGATCAAGAGATGGATTCAATAATTGATGAATTTCTATCTACAATTGAACTCCCATCCATTGGACTTGAAAAAGAGGTTAAGGAAGAAGGTGCACAATTTCCAAGTCGTATTCTCTATGAAGAATTGAATGGAATAGATCAAGAGGCAAGTTCCCTTGGTAATGATGATCATGAATCAAGTCCTCATAGTGATGAATTTGCATCCACAAGTGAACTCCTCGAGTTTGAAAAATCCTCTCTGATTGTGTTGGAGAATGATATGGAGGTGGAAGTCTTTCGAAAAGGATAGACGGGAGTTGAATATGCTTTTTCAAGATCGTTGGAGACTTCTCTACCTAAGTTGCCATCTGCTCCGTCATTTGAGTGGGTAAAACTCATCTCTATTAGTTTTATTGTCCCACTTGAGTATGGTATGATTGAAACAGATGACCAACTTAGGAGGCTTTGCGGCATTAAGCGTAAGAGAAGGATGTTTAGTGGTTGGAGTTGCAAATCAAGACACATCAAGGTTGATATTTCAAGAGCTAGATGTAAAGGTTGGGCTAGTGATCAATTGGTTGGATCTAAGAGAAGATTTTCATACTTTAGATCGAACTTGGACAGCTCCACAGCTCAGTGTAACATCTACCCTGAGATATCTGTCTTTTAGAGGATATGCTTCATGAGTTAGTTAGTTCGAACTTTAATCTTGTCGACTTGAAAAGAGGACATAGGCGGATTTTTCTATTTTTTTATAGTTCAATTAAGTCCCCTGTATTGCCTTGCTCATGAAGTAGACAAGCTGTTACTCTTACCTATTGTTCATACCCTGTGGTGGACGAAATTGTGATCCATGTTCTAACTATTTGTATGAAATCATTATTATGGCACTGGTTGAATTTACAACTCCGTTCAACTAACCAGCAAGTGTACTGGGTCGTCCAAGTAATAAACCTTATGCGAGTAAGGGTCGATCCCACAGAGATTGTTGGTATGAAGCAAGCTATGGCCACCTTGTAAATCTTAGTCAGGCAGATTAAATTTGTTTATGGTTTCGAAAATTAATAATAAGAAGAAATAATAAAAGGGATAGAATACTTATGCAGATTCATTGGTGGGAATTTCAGATAAGCATATGGAGATACTGTATGGCCCAAGGACGCCTGCTCTCCTACTGCTTCAACTCAATCCTTCTTACTCCTTTCCATGGCAAGCTGTGTATAGGGGTTCACCGTTCGACGATGGCTACTTTCAATCCTCTCGGGAAAATGGTCCTCTGCGGCTGTCACTCGCATGGCTAATCGTCTGGAGGCATCACCTGGCCGAAGGCTACATCCCATCCTCGCAGTGAAAACTACGCTCACGCGCTCTGTCACAGCACGACTAATCACTGGTTGGTTCCCGCGCCTACTGGAATAGAATCCCTTGATTATTTTGCGTTTGTCATCACGCCCAGCACTTGCAAGTCTGAAGCACGTCACAGTCATTCATTACCGGAATCCTACTCGGAATACCACAGACAAGGTTAGACTTTCCGAATTCCCAGGATCCTACTCGGAATACCACAGACAAGGTGAGACTTTTCGGATCCTCATAAATGCCGCCATCTATCTAGCTTATACCACGAAGATTCTGTTGGGGAATCTAAGAGATACACATTCAAGCTCGGTTGCATGTAGAACGAAGGTGGTTGTCAATCACGCGCGTTCATAAGTGAGAATGATAATGAGGGTCATATAATCATCACATTCATCATGTTCTTGGGTGCGAATGAATATCTTGGAATAAGAATAAGAGAGATTTGAACAAAAGAAAATAGAATTGCATTAATACTTGAGGTACAGCAGAGCTCCACACCCTTAATCTATGGTGTGCAGAAACTCCACCGTTGAAAATACATAAGTGAAAGGTTCAGGCATGGCCGAATGGCCAGCCCCCTAAAACGTGATCAATAGCCTCTTAGGATGAAGAATAAAACAAAACTGAGACCAAAGATATCTAATACATTAGTAATTCATCCTATTTATAATAAACTAACTCCTAGGGTTTACATGAGTAAGTAATTGATGCATAAATCCACTTCCGGGGCCCACTTGGTGTATGCTTGGGCTGAGCTTGATCAATCCACGAGCTGAGGCTCCTCTTGGAGTTGAACTCCGAGTTATGACGTGTTTTGGGCGTTCAACTCCGGATCATGACGTTTTTCTGGCGTTTAACTCCAGACAGCAGCATGAACTTGGCGTTCAACGCCAAGTTACGTCGTCAAATTCCGAATAAAGTATGGACTATTATATATTGCTGGAAAGCCCTGGATGTCTACTTTCCAACGCCATTGAGAGCGCGCCAATTGGAGTTCTGTAGCTCCAGAAAATCCATTTCGAGTGCAGGGAGGTCAGATTCCAACAGCATCAGCAGTCCTTTTGTCAGCCTTTTTCAGAGTTTTGCTCAAATCCCTCAATTTCAGCCAGAATTTACCTGAAATCACAGAAAAACACACAAACTCATAGTAAAGTCCAGAAATGTGAATTTAACATAAAAACTAATGAAAACATCCCTAAAAGTAGCTTAAACTTACTAAAAACTACCTAAAAACAATGCCAAAAAGCGTATAAATTATCCGCTCATCACAACACCAAACTTAAATTGTTGCTTGTCCCCAAGCAACTGAAAATCAAATAGGATAAAAAGAAGAGAATATACTATAAATTCCAGAATATCAATGAATATTAATTATAATTAGATGAGCGGGACTTGTAGCTTTTTGCTTCTGAACAGTTTTGGCATCTCACTTTTTCCTTTGAAGTTTAGAATGATTGGCTTCTCTAGAAACTTAGAATTTCGGATAGTGTTATTGATTCTCCTAGTTAAGCATGTTGATTCTTGAACACAGCTACTTATGAGTCTTGGCCGTGGCCCTAAGCACTTTGTTTTCCAGTATTACCACCAGATACATAAATGCCACAGACACATAACTGGGTGAACCTTTTCAGATTGTGACTCAGCTTTGCTAGAGTCCCCAGTTAGTGGTGTCCAGAGCTCTTAAGCACACTCTTTTGCTTTGGATCACGACTTTAACCACTCAGTCTCAAGCTTTTCACTTGGACCTTCATGACACAAGCACATGGTTAGGGACAGCTTGATTTAGCCGCTTAGGCCTGGATTTTATTTCCTTGGGCCCTCCTATCCATTGATGCTCAAAGCCTTGGATCCTTTTTACCCTTGCCTTTTGGTTTTAAGGGCTCGTGGCTTTTTCTATTGCTCCTTCTTTTTTTTTTCACTGCTTTTTCTTACTTCAAGAATCAATTTCATGATTTTTCAGATCATCAATAACATTTCTCTTTGTTCATCATTCTTTCAAGAGCCAACAGTTTTAACATTCATAAACAACAAGATCAAAAGACATATGCACTGTTCAAGCATTCATTCAGAAAATAAAAAGTATTGTCACCACATCAATATAATTAAACTAAATTCAAGAGCTATTTTCGAAACTTATGTACTTCTTGTTCTTTTGAATTAAAACATTTTTCATTTAAGAGAAGTGAGGGATTAATGGATTTTATTCATAGCTTTAAGGCATGGTTACATACTAATGATCATGAAATAAAGACACAAAACATCAATACAAGAAAAAGGCGCATTTGTAACAAAAAATATTGTTACAAAACGTCGAAATTTTGAAACAAAAGTTTTTTGTAACAAAAAAAGGGTCCATTGCAGTAAGTCCCGTTACAAAAAGTTTTTGTAACGAAAAATGGAACTGTTACAATTCAATACCATATTTTGTAACAATTTTTTCTGATACAAAAAACCAAAAGCCGTTACAAAAGTGGTAACAAATTTTGATCTTGAAGATATTTTTCGTGTCAGTCAATTTTTTTTCTATCAAAAAATTTTGTTACAAAATGTAACATGATTTTGTAACATTTTTTTTCTTTAGTTACAAAAGCAAATTAATTATTTTGTAACAACTTTTTTTATTACAAATTACATGCATAATTTACTAAATTATATTTTTAATTAACTAATATATTAACTATTTTACTATACAAGTCTACATTTATATAATATGTAAAAACATACATAATTCAAATATGCCTTATTTATCTAACATTGTTTTAAAACAAAATAATATTAGTGAGTACATTGATTAGTTCTACAAGTTATATGTCTTACACAAGTTCAACCAAAAGTTAAAAGTTCTAACATAGATTAGTGTCTCTATGAATCAAAATATTCTTGAGCCCTCAAGGTAGCATGTGGTCACCATTTTAACACTCCTGTAAATAAGAAAAACCGAAACAAAAAGTTAGGTGCATAGTCAAAAGTTCCTTAAGTTCAAAAAGTTTCTAAATTTTCAAAACAAGCAAGTTTGTATTCACTTCTCAACAAGTCAAAATGCCAAAATAAGTGATACACATGTATGTGTAGAGCACATAATCAAGTAAATATCAATCACAAGTAAGTGGCATAAATTAAAACAATTTGGTATTGACTAAGTTAGAAATATAAAGAAACATGTAAGCCAAAGAACATTCAAACACCAAATTCCAATGAAGCATAAAAGTCACAAGGTTGAGACAAGACTTGAAAAATTCATTCCCTATGTGACTTAAGGTAAGTTAGGCATGAATAAAATAAATCAAATTAGCCACATTGGTAGAAAGAAATCTTCAACCTTGTGAGAGCATGCAAAAGAGGCTCTTTTTTTTTAAAAGAATTTCAAGTTCGTGTTCAATTTGAAAATTCACTTGAACTATTCAATGCATAGGAGTAATTTAGTATGAAAAAAAGGGCAAAAATGTTAAAGGCATGACCACAACTTGCAAAGAAATATCTTGAGGCAATCAGAAATCATGTAGCAAACAATGGTCTATTTTGACACAGAAATTCGTCAAATAGAACTTGTTTGCTCAAACAACACAATGCAGTTTAATTGATCAACCAAATAGGACAACAACCAAATAGTGAATAATAAAACCCGAAGCTTCCAGCTTCCAACAACCAAAACAGTGAAGCACTTAGCCGGATAATCAATCAATTGAGCTTAGCAATAGTTGAAAACCAAAAGCAATTAAATACCAACTCAATCAATTAATTGAATCAAAGATGAATATTGAAAATAGATTAAGATAAATTCCGGCAGCATTTCAGCAGTAAATTTACCTATTTCATAATTTCAATCAATCAATTCAAATTTCATATGAATTCTTTGACAGTTAAAAATACAAAAATCATAATGAATTCATAAGAAGCAAGTAAATAAGCAAATTCCAGCAAGAAATATGAAGATACAATTAAAACCAATCCAACCAGCAAGAAGCAGAGCATCACTCAACAGAACAGCAATCAATGACCTATCATACAGCACCCAAAACAGTAAAATGAACAAAGGTAATGGATTCAGGCAGCATTCTATTCATTGAAGTTAATAACCATTACACTTGCAAGCAGTAGGGGCACAACAGTTTATCCATTAATTCAACAGAAAATCAATCAAGCCAAAGTAAAGGAGTATTGTTAAGAACACGGTGCAATTCCATCATAAGCATACAAGTAGTGAGACCAAAGGATAGAAAGCAAATATTGTTAAGAATGACAAAAACTCACGAATATGATCCAAATTTAACAGCTCTATGCAGAGGCAGCCGGATTAGTGTAGCAGATAGACCCTATGTTAAGAATCAAGTTTGACACTAAGAGAACAAAGGATAGGGTATTGTTCATCTAGATGATATGATTATTTTAAATAATAATAAGAAATGAACATTAAAGTTGGACCAAAATGAGCAACAGCTAAAAGTAACAATAATAGTAACAATAATATGAGCTATAGTAATAACTCATAACACACATGTTCAAATGCAGATTGGGAACGGCATGACATTCGAATAAAAATGATTGTGATGAAAGGAAATGAGAAATACCCTATAAAAGGTGGCATAACCCCCTTTTGTTTTGAGAATGTTGGATGCGATCTGCGCACCTGATCCTTGACCTAGTTGCATCCTCACCTACACCATAATAAGAGGATCATACATTAAATCAACCCAAAAAAAAAGAAGAAAGGCAAAAGAAATTTAGATTAGAACCTTGATCATATCCATTGGTTGAAGGAGGAAAACGCAGAGCAAGTTGAGGGCGATTTTAACAGGGTCCATATAATTTATCTTCGTCTCAATCTCCATTGATGGGCGAGGTAGTACTGAGAGAGTTCAGACTTCAGAGGAGTAACAGATCAATGGAAAAAAAGTACAACTACTACTCACTGAACTAAATTGAACCCAAAAACATTCACAGCCATAACCTGAATTCAATACTCCAATTGAAACACTAAAACATCATCAAACTTAATCCAAATTTCACAATCTCAAACCAAGCTTATTTCTATCAATTAGTCTCTCATAACAACAAAATCAATTACATTCACAGCAACAATCCAAACTCAATTCATCAATTATCCATACGAGAGCTTTTCAATAATTAACTCGGCATATTTCAATTTAATAAATTAAACAAAATCATTGTTCACAACAGCATCTAAATTCAATCAAAGCTCAGAATAATCACAACAACTAACTAATTTCAAATGCATTTCAAGTCATTCATGTCAATTAAGAAATTCTTAACCATTGTTAACCATTTGCACTTATCCAAATAACTTTGTGGACATTCTAAATTAAAAATGTTTAACTTTAAAAATAAATTTCCTACCTCGATGTCTCAATCCGAGGAAATCAAACGCCGCAAACCTCTTTTTATTTTTAGCTCGCATCAACAACAGTAGCTTCAATATCCATCGGCGTTGATAGCAGCAGCGGCACCAACCAAACAACAGCTCTGATGGTGGCAAAGGCTCCGGCAACTCACAGAACCCAGAGGCAGAACAGAGTATAAAGATGAGCTCTGATGGCGGCAAAGGCTCCAGCAAGCTACAACAACCTTCCTGGCCACAGCTACGGTGGCGCGGTGGTTCGGCGACGGCCAAGCCTCCTTCCCAGCGGTGGCGTTCGGGCTCCCTTCATCAGCGACGGCTCTGATGGCGATAGCAAGGCACAGCGGCGGCGGTAAACCCTAGTGGCAGCAGCGATGGTCAGCAGTGGTGGCAGGACACCGCGGCGGTGAAACCCTTTTCCCATCCCTTCGTCGATCGCGTCTTCCCTCTCTCACGCGCCTCTGGTTCTCGCGGCTGAGCCTTTCTCAGCTTCTCCCTCTCACCCACACGACGGCAGCGGCGGTGGCTGAACGAAACGGACACGGTCTGGGCGGCGATGGCGCAGCGCAGGATGCGACGGAACTGGCAGCGGCCGAGCGCGACGGCTCCTCTCCTTCCTCGCGATGTCCCTGGCTCGCAGCACTCTCTCCTCTCCGATCGCAACCTTCTTTCTCTCGTCTCCCTTAATCCCCGTTTTCTTTTCTTTCCTTTTTGGTTTGCTGAGGTCGTGTTGTGTGTATATGGGGAGAGGGGCTGGCAGTGGGTGAATGAGTAAGAGGGCTAGGGTTAGATGAGTGGGGTTAGGGTTTAATTTGGTTAAATTTAAGGTTTGTATTTAATTTGAAAATTAGAGTTTAATTTGGGAGAAAACATAAAATTAAGAATTTTGGATAAATTGAGTTTTAAGATTTATCTGAAAACTAATTAAATTTCTAAAATTATTCTAAAATATTATTTATTATATTAAAATATTAATTGATTTGAAATCAAATACTCTAATTGAAATTATAAGATAATATAATTAATTTTCTTTATTTATAAAAATATTAGTATTAAATTTTGAAATCTCGATTATTTAAATCGAATCGTATAAAATTCTTATTATTTTACATTTATTAAATTTTATAATTTAAATATAGAAAATAATTCAATAATTATAAAATCAGATAAAATTTTAAATGATTTTAAACTCAATTAATCAAAATTTGATTTAATCATCTTTAATAAAATAATTTCAGGGATTAAAATACTTAATGATAAATAAATCTAAATGAGCTCTTAATAAGATCTTCTAAAATTTCTAGATCTTACACAAAGTCTTACATTTAGTATGTTGAAACAAAATTTTTTATTAGTTACAAAAAATCTTTGAATTTTGTGACAAATAAATAACTTGTTACAAAAATATTATATTTTGTGACAAATTAATTTGTTGTTACAAAATATTTAGAGCTTTTGAAACAAATAGATATTTTGTTACAAAATATTTTGAATTTTTGCAACAATATAATTTTTTGTTACAAAACATTATAATATTTTGTAACAAAACAACAATTCGATACGAAAGCCAACATAATTTGTAACAAAATAAATCAAGTTGTTACAAAATATTGAAATGTTTTGTAACAAATTTTTTTATTGTTACAAAATATTCTTATTTTGTAACAATAAGTAATTATTGTTACAAAAAAACTATAATTTGTAACAATTTTAAATTTGATACAAATTTTTTGTTACAAATGTTCCATTTTCTTGTAGTGCATAGATAAACACAATATTAAAAAAAAAAACAAAAAACAGAAAAAAATAAAGAACAAGGAATGAATCCACCTCTAGTGGCGTCTTCTTCTTGAAGGACCAATGGTGTTCTTTAGCTCTTCTATGTCCCTTCCTTGCCTTTGTTGCTCCTCCCTCATTGCTCTTTGATCTTCTCTTATTTCTTGGAGAATGATGGAGTGCTCATGATGTTCCACCCTTCGTTGTTCCACATTGTGGCTCAAACCTTCTAAGGAAGTGTTGAGTTGCTCCCAATAGTTGGTTGGAGGAAAGTGCATCCCTTGAGGCATCTCAGGGATTTCTTGATGGTGAGCTTCCTCATGCACCTCTTGAGAACCGTGAGGGGCTTCTCTTGCTTGCTCCATCCTCTTCTTGGTGATGGGCTTATCCTCCTCAATGGAGATGTCTCCTTCTATGATAACTCCAGCTGAGTAACATAGATGGCAAATAAGGTGAGGAAAAGCTAGCCGTGCCATAGGTGAAGGCTTGTCGGCTATTTTGTAGATTTCATTGGAGATGACCTCATGAACTTCTACTTCCTCTCCAATCATGATGCCATGAATCATGATGGCCCGATCCACAGTAACTTCAGATCGGTTGCTAGTAGGAATGATAGAGCGTTGAATGAACTCCAACCATCCTCTAGCTATAGGCTTGAGGTCCAGTCTTCTTAGTTGGACTGGCTTGCCTTTGGAGTCTCTCTTCCATTGAGCTCCTTCCACACAAATGTCCATAAGGACTTGGTCCAACCTTTGATCAAAGTTGACCCTTCTAGTGTAGGGGCGTTCATTACCTTGCATCATGGGCAAGTGGAATGCCAACCTTACATTTTCCGGACTGAAATCCAAGTATTTCCCCCGAACCATTGTGAGATAATTCTTTGGACTCGGGTTCATACCTTGATCATGGTTCCTAGCAATCCATGCATTGGCATAGAACTCTTGAACCATTAAGATTCCGACTTGTTGCATGGGGTTGGTTAAGACTTCCCAACCTCTTCTTCGGACTTCATGTCGGATCTCCGGATACTCATTTTTCTTGAGCTTGAAAGGGACCTCAGGGATCACTTTCTTCTTTGCCACAACATCATAGAAGTGGTCTTGATGGCTCTTGGAGATGAATCTTTCCGTCTCCCATGACTCGGAGGTGGAAGCTTTTGTCTTCCCTTTTCCTTTTCTAGAGGATACTCCGGCCTTAGGTGCCATTGGTAATGGAAAAACAAAAAAAAGCTTATGCTTTTACCACACCAAACTTAAAATATTGCTCGCCCTCGAGCAATAAAAGAAAGAAGAGAAGAAGAAGAAGAAGAAAATATGGTAGAGAGGGAAAGGGGTAGGTTCGGCTTAGGTGAAGAAGAAGGGGTTTGTATTGTGTGAAAATGAAGTAGAAGGGAAGGGTATTTATAGGGAGAGGGAGGAGGTATGTTCGGCCATTTGGGTGGGAATGGGAGGGAAATTGGTTTGAATTTTTGAAGGTAGGTGGGGTTTATGGGGAAGAGTGGATGGATGTGAGTGGTGAATGGGGTAATTGGGAAGAGGAATTGAGGTGATTGGTGAAAGGTGTTGGGAAGTGTGACATGGGGAAGAGTGAATTTGGATTAGGAGAGTGTGATTAGGATTAAAAGGTAAGGTGGGAATATGTTAGGTGGGGATCTTGTGGGGTCCACAGATCCTGAGGTGATCCTGTGGGGTCCACAGATCCTGAGGTGTCAAGGAATTCCATCCCTGCACCAAATAGGCATGTAAAACGCCTTCGTGCATCATTCTGGCGTTTAAACGCCCATTGGTGCACGTTCTGGGCGTTCAACGCCCATGTAAAGCATGTTTCTGGCGTTGAACGCCAGTTTCATGCTTGTTACTGGCGTTCAGCGCCAGTTTTTCCTCTCTGGGCACATTCCAGGCGTTCAGCGCCAGAATGTTGCTTGTTTCTGGCGTTCAGCGCCAGAATGGTGCTCTGTTCTGGCGTTGAACGCCAGCCAGATGCACCTTACTGGCGTTGAACGCCAGCCAGATGCACCTTACTGGCGTTGAACGCCAGCCTGTGCGTCCTCCAGGGTGAAAATTTTTTTCTTCTGCTGTTTTTGATTCTGTTTTTAATTTTTATGATTTTTTCGTGACTCCTCATGATCATGTACCTAATAAAACACAAAATAACAATAAAATAGTATAAAATAGAAATTAGATAAATAAAATTGGGTTGCCTCCCAACAAGCGCTTCTTTAATGTCAATAGCTTGACAGTGGCTCTCATGGAGCCACAAGGTGATCAGGTCAATGTTGTATAGTTGTCCACACCAAACTTAGAGTTTGGATATGGGATCTTAACACCAAACTTAGAGTTTGGTTGTGGCCTCACAACACCAAACTTAGAGTTTGAATGTGAAGGCTCTTCTTGACCCTGAAATGAGAGAAGCTCTTCATGCTTACTCTCTTCTGTCACAGAGGGATGGCCATGTGCCTTAAACACAAGGTATTCCCCATTCAATTAAAGGACTAATTCGCCTCTGTTGACATCTATCACAGCTCCTGCGGTGGCTTGGAAAGGTCTTCCAAGGATGATGCAATCATCCCCTTCCTTCCTAGTGTCTAAGATTATGAAATCAGCAGGGATGTAAAGGCCTTCAACCTTTACTAACACATCCTCTACTATTCCATAAGCTTGTCTCAATGACTTGTCTGCCAGTTGTAATGAGAACAAGGCAGGTTGTACCTCTATGATCCCCAGCTTCTCCATTACAGAGAGTGGCATTAGATTTATCCCTGACCCTAGATCACACAGAGCCTTTTCAAAGATCATGGTGCTTATGGTACAGGGTATTAAGAACTTGCCAGGATCTTGTTTCTTTTGAGGTAGAATTTTCTGAATCCAAGTATCCAGTTCATTAATGAGCAAGGGAGGTTCACTTTCCCAAGTCTCATTACCAAATAACTTGGCATTCAGCTTCATGATAGCTCCTATGTATTGAGCAACTTGCTCTCCAGTCACATCTTCATCCTCATCAGAGGATGAATAGTCTTCAGAGCTCATGAATGGCAGAAGGAGATTCAATGGAATCTCTATGGTCTCTGTATGAGCCTCAGATTCCTTTGGATCCTTAATAGGAAACTCCTTCTTGCTTGAGGGACGTTCTAGGAGGTCTTCCTCACTAGGATTTTCGTCCTCCTCCTCCCTTGTGCATTCGGCCATATTGACTATGTCAATGGCTTTGCACTCTCCTTTTGGATTCTCTTCTGTATTGCTTGGGAGAATACTGGGAGGAGTTTCAATGACTTTCTTACTCAGCTGGCCCACTTGTGCCTCCAGATTTCTGATGGAGGATCTTGTTTCACTCATGAAACTGAAAGTGGCTTTTGACAGATCAGAGACTACATTGGCTAAATTAGAAGTGTTTTGTTCAGAATTCTCTGTCTGTTGCTGAGAAGATGATGGATATGGCTTGCTATTGCCCAGCCTGTTGCGTCCACCATTGTTAAAGCCTTGTTGAGGCTTTTGTTGATCCTTCCATGAGAAATTTGGATGATTTCTCCATGATGAGTTATAGGTGTTTCCATAAGGTTCACCCATGTAATTAACCTCTGCCATGGCAGGGTTCTCAGGATCATAAGCTTCTTCAGAAGCCGCCTCTCTAGTACTGTTGGATGCATGTTGCCATCCATTCAGATTTTGAGAGATCATGTTGACTTGTTGAGTCAACACCTTGTTCTGAGCCAATATGGCATTCAGAGTATCAATTTCAAGAACTTCTTTCTTTTGAGGTATCCCATTATTCATAGAATTCCTCTCAGAAGTGTACATGAACTGGTTATTTGCAACCATGTCAATGAGTTCTTGAGCCTCTTCAGGCGTTTTCTTCAGGTGAATAGATCCACCTGCAGAATGGTCCAATGACATTTTCGAAAATTCAGAGAGACCGTAATAGAATATATCTAATATGGTCCATTCTGAAAACATGTTAGATGGACATCTTTTGGTTAGCTGCTTGTATCTTTCCCAAGCTTCATAGAGTGATTCACCATCTTTTTGTTTGAAGGTTTGAACATCCACTCTCAGCTTGCTCAGCTTTTGAGGAGGAAAGAATTTATCCAAGAAGGCAGTGACCAGCTTATTCCATGAGTCCAGGCTATCCTTGGGTTGTGAATCCAACCATATTCTAGCTCTGTCTCTTATAGCAAAAGGGAAAAGCATGAGTCTGTAGACTTCAGGATCAACTCCATTCGTCTTTACAGTCTCACAGATCTGCAAGAACTCAGTTAAAAACTGATAAGGATCTTCAGATGGAAGTCCATAAAACTTACAGTTTTGTTGCATTAAAGCAACTAGTTGAGGCTTAAGCTCAAAGTTATTGGCTCCAATGGCAGGAATGGAGATGCTTCTTCCATCAAACTTGGACGTTGGCTTTGTGAAGTCACCAAGCATTCTCCTTGCATTATTATTATTTTCGGCTGCCATCTTCTTCTCTTGTTCTAATGTTTCTGAAAGGTTACCTTTAGAATAATTTAATTTAGCTTCTCTTAATTTTCTCTTAAGAGTCTTTTCAGGTTCTGGATCAATTTCAACAAGAGTGCCTTTATCCTTGTTCCTGCTCATATGAAAGAGAAGAAAACAAGAAAAGAAAAAGGAATCTTCTATGTCACTGTATAGAGATTCCTTTATGTTAGTAGAAGAAGAAGGGGATAGAAGAATGAAGAAGGATGGACTCGGATTTTTGAATGAAGAGAGGTGAAGAGAAGTGTTAGTAATTAAATAATTAAATAGAAGAAGAAAAGAGGAGAGAGATTTCGAAAATAATTTTTGAAAAAGGGTTAGTGATTTTCGAAAATTAGAGATAAAATGTAATTAAAATTAAAACATGAAACAATTAATTAATTAAAAAGAATGTTTGAAAAAGGGGTGAGATATTTTCGAAAATTAGAGAGGGAAAAGTAGTTAGGTGGTTTTGAAAAAGATAAGAAACAAACAAAAAGTTAGTTAGTTGATTGAAAAAGATTTGAAATCAAAATTGAAAAAGATATGAAGATAGTGAGTTAGATAAGATATTTTTGAAATCAAATTTTGAAAAAGATAAAATTTTTGAAAAAGATCAAATAAAAGATAAAAAGATTTAATTCAAAATTTTTTTGAAATTATTTACTTCACTAACAAGAAACTACAAGATAAGATTCTAGAACTTAAAGATTGAACCTTTCTTAACAAGAAAGTAACAAACTTCAAATTTTTGAACCAATCACATTAATTATTAGTGAATTTTCGAAAATTATGATGTAAAGATAAGGAAAAGATTTTGAAAATAATTTAAAAAATGTTTTTGAAATTTTTTTGAAAGATAGAAAAATGAAAAAGATATGATTTTTGAAAAAGATTTAAAAAAGATAAGATTTTTAAAATTGAAATTTTGACTTTGACTTGTAAGAAACAACTAATTTTTAAAAATTTTTTGACCAAGTCAACCCAAAATTTCGAAAATTTGGAGGGAAATAAGGAAAAGATATTTTTTTGAATTTTTTGAATTTTTAATGATGAGAGAGAAAAACATAAAAATGACCCAAAACATGAAAATTTTGGATCAAAACACATGATGCATGCAAGAATAATATGAATGTCAAGATGAACACCAAGAACACTTTGAAGATCATGATGAACATCAAGAATATATTTTTGAAAAATTTTTGATGCAAAGAAAACATGCAAGATGATGAGCGGATAATTTATACGCTTTTTGGCATTGTTTTTAGGTAGTTTTTAATAAGATCAAGCTACTTTTAGGGATGTTTTCATTAGTTTTTATGTTAAATTCACATTTCTGGACTTTACTATGAGTTTGTGTGTTTTTCTGTGATTTTAGGTAAATTCTGACTGAAATTGAGGGATTTGAGCAAAACTCTGAAAAAGGCTGACAAAAGGACTGCTGATGCTGTTGGAATCTGACCTCCCTGCACTCAAAATGGATTTTCTGGAGCTACAGAACTCCAATTGGCGCGCTCTCAACGGCGTTGGAAAGTAGACATCCAGGGCTTTCCAGCAATATATAATAGTCCATACTTTATTCGGAAATTGACGACGTAACTTGGCGTTGAACGCCAAGTTCATGCTGTTGTCTGGAGTTAAACGCCAGAAAAACGTCATGATCCGGAGTTGAACGCCCAAAACACGTCATAACTCGGAGTTCAACTCCAAGAGAAGCCTCAACTCGTGGATTGATCAAGCTCAGCCCAATCATACACCAAGTGGGCCCCGGAAGTGGATTTATGCATCAATTACTTACTCATGTAAACCCTAGGAGCTAGTTTATTATAAATAGGATGATTTACTACTGTATTAGACATCTTTGGTCTCAGTTTTGTTTTATTCTTCATCCTAAGAGGCTATTGATCACGTTTTAGGGGGGCTGGCCATTCGGCCATGCCTGAACCTTTTTCTTATGTATTTTCAACGGTGGAGTTTCTGCACACCATAGATTAAGGGTGTGGAGCTCTGCTGTACCTCAAGTTTCAATGCAATTCTATTTTCTTTTATTCAAATCTCTCTTATTCCTATTCCAAGATATTCATTCGCACCCAAGAACATGATGAATGTGATGATTAGATAACCCTCATTATCATTCTCACGTATGAACGCACGTGATTGACAACCACTTCCGTTCTACATGCAATCGAGCTTGAATGTGTATCTCTTAGATTCCCCAACAGAATCTTCGTGGTATAAGCTAGATAGATGGCGGCATTTATGAGGATCCGAAAAGTCTCACCTTGTCTGTGGTATTCCGAGTAGGATCCTGGGAGTCCGGAAAGTCTAACCTTGTCTGTGGTATTCCGAGTAGGATTCCGGTAATGAATGACTGTGACGTGCTTCAGACTTGCAAGTGCTGGGCGTGATGACAAACGCAAAAGAATCAAGGGATTCTATTCCAGTAGGCGCGGGAACCAACCAGTGATTAGCCGTGCTGTGACAGAGCGCGTGAGCGTAGTTTTCACTGCGAGGATGGGATGTAGCCTTCGGCCAGGTGATGCCTCCAGACGATTAGCCATGCGAGTGACAGCCGCAGAGGACCATTTTCCCGAGAGGATTAAAAGTAGCCATCGTCGAACGGTGAACCCCTATACACAGCTTGCCATGGAAAGGAGTAAGAAGGATTGAGTTGAAGCAATAGGAGAGCAAGCGTCCTTGGGCCATACAGCATCTCCATGCGCTTATCTGAAATTCCCACCAATGAATCTGCATAAGTATTCTATCCCTTTTATTATATATCATCTATTTTCTTATTATTAATTTCCAAAACCATAAACCAATTTATATCTGCCTAACTGAGATTTACAAGGTGACCATAGCTTGCTTCATACCAACAATCTCTGTGGGATCGACCCTTACTCACGTAAGGTTTATTACTTGGACGACTGACGAATGGATTTTTGACGGTTTAGAATTTCACAAATGAATTCTCGTTGCAAGTATAGTTTCTAAACCAATCACTAATCCTTTCATACAAAAATTTGTTTGTCACAAGTACAAACCCCTAAAATTTATAAACCAAAGTATTGGACCTCGGGTCGTTCTCCCTAGGATTTACAATAAAGTGTCTTGTTATTGGTTGTGAGTTATTTTGGGGTTTTTGAGATTATAGACAAGAATTATAAATGGCAAAGGAAATAAACTAGCAACTAACAAAGCTCTTGGCAAGATATGAGAACTAGAAGTCCTATCCTGGTTATCCTTCTCAATTGTGATGAGAATTGTGTATTGCTCCCACTTAGTTAACCTCTAACCATGGAGGAAAATCAAGTGGATGAATCAATTTGATTCCTCAAGTCCTAATCAACTCCTAAAGGAAAGACTAGCTTTAGAGGCATTCAAATCAATTAGCAACTTCTAATTATCAACCAACAAAAGAATTAGATAACTCAAGAGTCACTAATTACTCTACCTAGGCCAAGAGGAACAAAACCTATACTAAAATCCAACCAAGCATTTCATCAAACACTTGGAAGGCACAAAAGGAAAGCAAAGCAAATTGACAACAAGAAGAGAATCTAACAACAATTATTGAAAGAAAATAACAACAACAATCAAAAGAAACACAATTATTATGAATTACCTTGAATTGAATTGAAAGAAAGTAGAAGGAACAATACTAGATCTACAACAAAATATAAGAACAACATAAAAGAGATTACACCAAAAGAATAGGAGAAGAATGAATGTAACTACAAGGAATTGAGAAGATAGAAGTAGAAGAAGATGAATCTAAATCTAGATCTAAGAACTAAACCTAATCCTAATCCTAATCCTAGAGAGAAGTGAGAGCTTCTCTCTCTAGAAACTACTTCTAACTACTAAACTAAACTAATGGTAACTAACATGTGTTTCCCTCTTCACTCTTTGGGTTAAATAGCATCAGAAATGAGTTGGATTGGGCCCACAAGGCTTCTAAAATCACTGGCCACGTGTTGCATTAAGTGGGTCATGTGCCACCATCGGCGCGTCCGCGTACCGTGCGCGTGCGCGCCCCTATGCGCGATGCAACTATGGAAAATCTTATATCGTTTCGAAGCCCCGGATGTTAGCTTTCTAACCCAACTGGAACCGCATCATTTGGACCTCTGTAGCTCAAGTTATGGTCGTTTAAGTGCGAAGAGGTCGGCTTGACAGCTTTCCGGTTCTTTCATTTCTTCATGAGTTCTCCAACTTTTCATGCTTCTTTCTTCATTCCCTTGATCCAATCTTTGCCTCCTAAACCTTAAATCACTTAACAAACATATCAAGGCATCTAATGGAATCAAGGAGAATTAGATTTAGCTATTTTAAGACCTAAAAAGCATGTTTTCACTCTTAAGCACAATTAAAGGAGAAGTTATAAAACCATGCTATTTCAATGGATAAATGTGGGTAAAAGGTTATAAAATCCCCTAAAATCAATACAAGATAAACCGTCAAAACGGGGTTTGTCAACGACCCAGTACACTTGCTGGTTAGTTGAACGGAGTTGTGAATTCAACCAGTGCCATAAGAAGCCTTCATCTCAAAATAGTTAGAACATGGATCAAAATTTCGTCCACCACAAGACACCAAACTTAGAAATCTTTAATGCATGGACTCTAACAAACGAAAAATGCATATGAAAAACAACAAACAACACAAAATAAGAAAACATCAAGATCAAACAAGAAGACTTATTAAGAACAACTTGAAGATCATGAAGAACACTATGAATGCATGGAATTTTCGAAAAATGCAAGAAAAATTTTTAAAGCATGCAATTGACACCAAACTTAAAAATTGACTCAAGACTCAAACAAGAAACACAAAATATTTTTGGTTTTTTATGATTTTATGATTTTTTTTGTATTTTTTTATTTTTTTTTCGAAAATTATATTAAAAAAACGAAAATAATAAAAAAAATATTTTTGAAAGATTTTAGAAAACTTTTTGAAAAGAAAATTACCTAATCTGAGCAACAAGATGAACCGTCAGTTGTCCATACTCGAACAATCCCCGGCAACGGCGCCAAAAACTTGGTGGACGAAATTGTGATCCATGTTCTAACTATTTGTATGAAATCATTATTATGGCACTGGTTGAATTCACAACTCCGTTCAACTAACCAGCAAGTGTACTGGGTCGTCCAAGTAATAAACCTTACGCGAGTAAGGGTCGATCCCACAGAGATTGTTGGTATGAAGCAAGCTATGGCCACCTTGTAAATCTTAGTCAGGCAGATTAAATTTATTTATGGTTTCGAAAATTAATAATAAGAAGAAATAATAAAAGGGATAGAATACTTATGCAGATTCATTGGTGGGAATTTCAGATAAGCATATGGAGATACTGTATGGCCCAAGGACGCCTGCTCTCCTACTGCTTCAACTCAATCCTTCTTACTCCTTTCCATGGCAAGCTGTGTATAGGGGTTCACCGTTCGACGATGGCTACTTTCAATCCTCTCGGGAAAATGGTCCTCTGCGGCTGTCACTCGCATGGCTAATCGTCTGGAGGCATCACCTGGCCGAAGGCTACATCCCATCCTCGCAGTGAAAACTACGCTCACGCGCTCTGTCACAGCACGGCTAATCACTGGTTGGTTCCCGCGCCTACTGGAATAGAATCCTTGATTCTTTTGCGTTTGTCATCACGCCCAGCACTTGCAAGTCTGAAGCACGTCACAGTCATTCATTACCGGAATCCTACTCGGAATACCACAGACAAGGTTAGACTTTCCGGATTCCCAGGATCCTACTCGGAATACCACAGACAAGGTGAGACTTTCCGGATCCTCATAAATGCCGCCATCTATCTAGCTTATACCACGAAGATTCTGTTGGGGAATCTAAGAGATACACATTCAAGCTCGGTTGCATGTAGAACGAAGGTGGTTGTCAATCACGCGCGTTCATAAGTGAGAATGATAATGAGGGTCATATAATCATCACATTCATCATGTTCTTGGGTGCGAATGAATATCTTGGAATAAGAATAAGAGAGATTTGAATAAAAGAAAATAGAATTGCATTAATACTTGAGGTACAGCAGAGCTCCACACCCTTAATCTATGGTGTGCAGAAACTCCACCGTTGAAAATACATAAGTGAAAGGTTCAGGCATGGCCAAATGGCCAGCCCCCTAAAACGTGATCAATAGCCTCTTAGGATGAAGAATAAAACAAAACTGAGACCAAAGATATCTAATACATTAGTAATTCATCCTATTTATAATAAACTAACTCCTAGGGTTTACATGAGTAAGTAATTGATGCATAAATCCACTTCCGGGGCCCACTTGGTGTATGCTTGGGCTGAGCTTGATCAATCCACGAGCTGAGGCTCCTCTTGGAGTTGAACTCCGAGTTATGACGTGTTTTGGGCGTTCAACTCCGGATCATGACGTTTTTCTGGCGTTTAACTCGAGACAGCAGCATGAACTTGGCGTTCAACGCCAAGTTACGTCATCAAATTCCGAATAAAGTATAAACTATTATATATTGCTGGAAAGCCCTGGATGTCTACTTTCCAACGCCGTTGAGAGCGCGCCAATTGGAGTTCTGTAGCTCCAGAAAATCCATTTCGAGTGCAGGGAGGTCAGATTCCAACAACATCAGCAGTCCTTTTGTCAGCCTTTTTCAGAGTTTTGCTCAAATCCCTCAATTTCAGCCAGAATTTACCTGAAATCACAGAAAAACACACAAACTCATAGTAAAGTCCAGAAATGTGAATTTAACATAAAAACTAATGAAAACATCCCTAAAAGTAGCTTAAACTTACTAAAAACTACCTAAAAACAATGCCAAAAAGCGTATAAATTATCCGCTCATCACCCTGGACCAAGTTATAAGGGTCCGGGCTGCACGAAGACAAAAGACTGACCTCTTTAAAGGTTGGCCCAGTCCAACAAACTTTTCACAAAGAGCTCGGAATATCACCACAGAGGCCCAACAAGGCCCAGAATGAAAGAACCACCGCCTATTGAAAGGATAGTTGGCCCAAGATACAATCTCACCCACAAAAGATAAGATAAGATAAACAAACTTTTCTCAAGGGAGGTCGTTCAACACTACTATAAAAACGCTTGAGCACCCAGGTATAACTCATACTCCAATTCTATAAAAACCTGCTTAAAGCCCGTACTGACTTAAGCATCGGAGTCTCTTGCAGGTACCACCACCACCCGGTGAATCGAGAACCAGCAGCACATTCTGCTCCAACAAGTCAGACGCGGCAGCCTTCATCAAACCAGAAGATCTCATTCGAGATTGACCTCCCAGTTTCAGGTATCCCTTGGAATATTGGCGTCGTTGCCGGGAAACCTGGAAGTCATCCCATCATCATGGTAAACAACTCTCCTCACAACGACCACACCTCTGGACTAGAAGACGGTACACCGACAAAAAACACGGATGCCACCCCCACCGTCTCCAAAGGAGGCAAACCACTCCAAGGGAGACAAGCAACCCCAGAGCGCAGAAATTTTAGATGCCATCCGTGAACAACAGGATCGCCTCAAACAGCTCGAACAAGAAGTCGAACAAGACAGCGTCGGGAACTCGAAGAAAAACTCCTCAAACTCGAAGCCGACCTGAAAGCTAAAACCACTTGATCCAACCACGAAACTAGCCCCCACAAGGACCAAGACCCGTTCACGTAGGAAATCATGAAAGTTAAAGTCCCAAAAGACTTTAAAGCTCCCGACATGACCCCATATGATGGCACGTCCGACCCAAGTCATCACCTCACAGATGCCTCGGACGCAACTCGTTGCAAGGCCTTCCCGACCACCCTAACCAAAACGGCAATAAAGTGGTTTGATAGCTTGCCCCCGAGATCAATCACAAGCTTCGACGACCTCGCCAAAATATTCCTAGCCAGATTCTCCATACAAAAGGACAAAGCCAAACATGCTCCCAGCCTGCTAGGGATCAAACAGGGAGACCGGAAAAACTGCCGCAGCTACATGGAAAGATTCAATAAAGCATGTCTCGACATACAAAATCTCCCCACAGAAGCAGTCATCATGGGACTCATCAACGGTCTACGTAAGGGGCCCTTCAGCCACTCCATATCTAAGAAACACCCCACATTCCTGAATGAAGTGCAAGAACGGGCTGAGAAATACATCAACATGGAGAAAAACTCCCGATTAGGAGAAACCTCCAAAGCCGGGTTCTCCTACCCATCTCGGGACAAAAATAAGCATTCAAAGAAAAAGGAAGACCAATCCACAGAGAAGCCCAGGAAATAGCATAACTATACCCCTCTTCGGGTATCCTTAATGGACGTCTACCGGGAAATATGCAACACAGAAAAGATCCCACCTCCTCGCCCAATTAAACACAAAAGGAGAGGAAGTCAGACCGAGTATTGCGAATACCACAGGATCTATGGACACCCCACTAATGAGTGCTACGACTTGAAGAATGTCACAGAAAAACTGGCCAGAAAAGGAAGACTAGAAAGATTCCTAGCCAACAGGACGGATGAGCCAAAAAAGAGAAGAAGGGACGAAGAGGGCGGACGAGCCAAACGTCCCCTCACACCCCGGAAAAGCACGTTCATATGATCAACGAAGGATTCGCAGGAGGGAGAATCTGTAAATCATTTCGCAAAAGACAACTTAAAGAAGTGTACCATGTTGGAGAAGGGGATAAGTCACCCGACCTCCCCACTATCGCCTTCACCAAAGAAGACGCCGCGGACATCATCCCGGGGCACGATGACCCTGTGGTCATCACCATCATACTGGCTAATGCCAACCTCCACGGAACACTAGTTGATCAGGGAAGCTCCGCGGACATCCTATTCAAATCTGCCTTCGACAAGCTTGGATTACAAGAAAAGGAACTCAGAGCATATCCCAACAGCCTGTTCAGGCTAGGAGACGCTCTAATCTAGCCCCTCGGGTACATCCCACTGCACACAACCTTCGGAAAAGGAACCCGGTCCAGAACACTGAGCATAGATTACATCGTCGTTGACGTGAACTCCGCGTACAACGCCCTTATAAGCTGGACGACCTTAAACTGGCTCCCCGCAGTAGTCTCCACTCCCCATCTATGCATGAAGTTCCCAACCCTAGAAGGCATAGCCACCATAAAAGGAAACCAAAAGCTCACGCGACGCTATTATAACGAAAGCCTGAACCTAAAGGGCGACCCCAGAGGAAAGGAAGCCAACGCCATTGAACTCGGGGGAGCTCGGTCTCACGAAGAATTTTGTCCTCAACCAGAAGGCAAAACTGAAAAAGTCCAAATCGGAGATACCAGAGATAAAACAATGAACATAGGTGCAAACCTAAAAGAAGACCTAAAACAACGTCGATTTTATTAAATTATTATCGACGGCCATGAAAGCCGTCGATTTTATTAGCATTTTGAAAAATCGCCAAGCTTTATAGCGACCAACTGCACCGTCTATTTTGCCGTCGAATTTCAATATTATCGACGGCTTAGCCGTCGATTTGGCCGTCGATTTTAACGACGTTTCTTGTAGTGATTTATTAACTGCTTCGACCACAAACAATTTTAATTATTGATCACTACTTATTTATTATTACTAAAGATTTACTAAATTATAACAATTAAATACTATTTAATTTAAATTGATATGAACAATTCTAAATATAAATAGTTAAAGCATCATAATTAATAATCATAAATGTATTTAAATTCCAAATATCAGTCTTTTTAATTTTTCAACTAATTTTATTTTAAAAAATTCATTAAATTTAAATGATTGAATAAAAAAATTTAGAATTTAGATTACTCATTATTAGTTGTAACTATTAATACAATAAAAACTTTTAAATTTTATAAAAATATTTATAATAATGATAAATACACAACAAAATCTTGATTATCAATAAAATTAAAATAATAATTACAACTGAATATTTATTAATTTGTTTATAAAGTTAAAAAAATTTTCTTGTACTCTTTAATTATTTTCAATCTTAATTGTTATTTTAGTTGTATCCATTGTAAAATATAACAAATGTAATACAAAATTTCAAACTTTATACAAATAAGTACAATAGTTAGGGAAAAAAAATCTTATAGCAAAAAATTTTAAATTTTATAAAAATATTTATGGTGATCGTTCTTTACAATTTTTTAACTCGTGTTAACTTAAACAAAGTTTTATTCATCTATGATATTAAATTAGGCTAAATCTAATACCACCTATTTGAAATTTATCATACATATAGGGCCAAATTTTTAATTACTATAATTATGGTATGGACTCATATAAGCCACTAATATAGAATTTGAAACGTTAGTTTATAAATGCTACTTTTTCTACCAAAGACAAAACTAATTTTAAAATTATTACATGAAGAATATTTTTGTATTTTTATGTTTAATATGAAAAAATATTTACTTTTTAAAAATAAATATGGAGTTTCAATATTTTAAAATTAAAAATTAAATTTTAATTTGTAATACAATTAAACAATTTTATAGGTAAAAGGGTATTTTTTAATTTTTTATATTTTATAATATTAAATATTATTTATTTATGATTAACAAATTAAATTACTAACTATTTAACTTATTTAAGTTACAAAAAAAATTACTAACTTGATGGCACTAAGTATTTATATGTAAAAAAGAAATTTTAAATTTAAATCTTTATTTTTCATCATATGTATATGTATTTTTACGAAAATACAAATTTTATATTAAGAGTGTAGATTTTGTTAATATATTACTTTTTTATTAATTTTAAAAGAATTAAAATTAGACAAAATCAATATATGTGTAACTTCTTTGTCTTTAATTATTATATTAATTTAAAATTAAAGAAAGATTAAAATTTTTTCATTTTAAATATATAAAAAATAATTAAAAGATTGACTATATTTACTTAATTAATAGAATTATATGAAGAATAAATTAAATAATATCATCGTATTATTAATAATTGTATTATTCATAACGTATGTAGTTACCAATAGTTATCTACTAATCATTTTGAATATATTATATAGTTTGTAAATAACAATTTTAAATTTAATATTTACTTTTGGTGATAATTTTGTTAAAAGATATAAATTAATTATATATTTTTTGGTAACAACAAAACAAAGTAAACAAACTTAATACCATTTTCTTTTCTTTTTATCAATATAAAAAATAAAGAGATAACTAATATGTTTAGTTAGAATTGATATTTACTTATATATATATATATATATATATATATATATATATGTTACGGCCTGGCCCAGGTCATTTGCGGGTCAATCCGACCCACTGATGACCCGACTCGAATGGTTGGGTACGTGCAACTCACTACGCAACCCGGACACGCATCCTTGACAGTTCTCCACTGCAGCTGTGAGGAAGCTTCGAGGAAGGTGGGCCTGTCCTTGCAGGGCCCACCTCTGACACGGTATAAATGGGGAAGGACCTGCCCTTCCCCCAAGGTACGTCACACACTGTCTTACCCCTTTTTTTGCCTGCACATTCGACTGACTTGAGCGTCGGAGTGTCATTGCAGGTGGCACCCCCCTCCTCAAGAGCTCGGAACGTCGGCTCCCCGTCTCGCCCATACGACCCACTCCAGATCACGCACCATCTATCCACACGAGGACCACCCCGAACCGTCCGGTACCCGACCTACTAAACATTGGCGCCGTCTATGGAGAATTCTCGTGAATGGATATCGTACCGGGTCCAGGGAATTACGGTCGCGCAGCGGCCCCCGAGGGGGGGGACCTCCGTTGCCTCCCCCCGCGAACGTTTAAGGTCCCCTCCATGACGAACCGAGCTACATTCGAGAGCTCAAGAGAGGCGCCTGACGTTGGGATTTTTGCTAGTAAAGAATTTTATAAAAATAGTCGCGTTGTAGATATAGATTCTAAACTAACAGAAATCCCTTCGTGCAAACGTTTTGGTTGTCACAAGTAACAAACCCCTTTAAAATTGATAACCGAGTATTTAAACCTTGAGTCGTCTTCTCAAGGAATTGCAGGGAGGTATGTTCTTATTATTGGTTATGAAGATTGTAAATCGGGGTTTTGAAGTTTGAGCAATGGGCACAGGTATATTTAAATGACAAGTAAAATAAATTAACAATAATAAAATCTCTTGGCAAGGTATAAGAACTGGAAATTCTATCCTAGTTATCATTATCAATTGTGATGAGAATTAGATTTTTCTCCCACTTTGTTAACCTCTAACTATGAAGGTAAGTTAAGTGGATGAATTAATTTGAATCCTCAAGTCCCAGTCTTTCCTTGGGAAAAGTTAGAGTTATTGGATCTCGAATCAATTCTTGAAGAATTCCAATTTTCAATCAACAATGAGTTTGATAACTCAAGAGTCACCAATTAATCAACCAAAGCCAAAAGGAAAAATATCTAAATTAAATTAAAAGCATTCATGTAAATAAAGCAATCAAACTACGTCTAAATATAAATTCAAGTCATAACATGGAAATGTTCATAAGCCAATTGGGCAACATAAATCAAATACAAATAAAAGTATTAGAGTAAATAAAAGTAAAAAATAAATATTGAAGGAATATAGAACCTGGAATGAAGATGAATTGAACTAAACTAATAGAAATCCTAAAATCATAAATCTTAAGAGAGAGGAGAGAACCTCTCTCTCTAAAAACTACATCTAATCCTAAAATCGTGAATTATGAGAGCATGATCATGAATGGATGCATTCCCCCACTTTATAGCCTCTAATCTGTGTTTTCCGGGTCGAAAATTAGGTCAAAAATAGTCCAGAAATCGCCCCCTGCGTATTCTGGTACGTTCAGGTCGTGGGCAAGTGACGTGGAGGCGTCGCCCATGCGGCCGCGCGGATTGAAGTTCGCAGATGCGACGCGTCCGCGTAGATCACGCGTTCGCATCGCCTAGCTTCAGAGCAACTTTGGCATATTATATATGAAATCGAAGCCCCGAACGTTAGCTTTCCAACGCAACTAAAACCGCGTCGTTTGGATTTCTGTAGCTAAAGTTATAGCCATTTGAGTGCGAAGAGGTTAGGCTGGACAGCTTAGCAGTTTCTCCAACTTCTTGTATTCCTTCCATTTTTGCATTCTTCCTTTCCATCCTCTGAGCCATTCCTGCCCTATAATATCTGAAAACACTTAACACACATATCAAGGCATCTAATGGTAATAAGAGAGGATTAAACATAGGGAACTTAAGGCCAAAGAAGCATGTTTTCAATCAAAGCACATAATTAGGAAGGCAAATGTAAAACCATGCAAATAGTATGAATAAGTGGGTAAAGAGTTGATAAAATCCACTCAATTAAGCACAAGATAAACCATAAAATATTGGTTTATCAACCTCCCCACACTTAAACAATAGTATGTCTTCATGCTAAGCTCAAGAGAAACTATAAAGATGAAGAGGAATGGTAGGATGTATGAAATGCAACCTATCTATATGAATGTAACTACATGCAAAAATGTTTCTACCTACTTGGTTAAAAATAAATAAGTTCTCCAAGACAAACATAAATCAGATTTCACTAATTCAAATCATATAAAATAAAGACAAGTAAACTTGTAAGAAGATAGCTCATGAAAGCGGAGAACATAGAATTAAGCACTGAACTCTCACTGGTAGTGTATATCACTCTAATCTCTCTAGTGTATAGGGTAATCACTCTACTCTTCTCTAGTCATGCTTTCTAAAACTTTGTTCTTCATCTAATCAATCAACAAATATTTAGCATACCAATACAAACATCATGAGGTCTTTTCAGGATTGTAATGGGGCTGAGGTAAAGGTAAGGGTATATATAAGGCTAAGTGAGCTAGTAAAGTGAATCCTTGAGTAGTCTAAGATCTCACCTAACATATATATACTCTATAAAAATTTTAAAATTATACTTAGCTTCCCATAATTTTCCCACTTTTTATCACATACTCATGTACCAATTTTATTTTGATTTTACTTCCATGTGCATTGATTTCTCTACTAAACTTATTATTGGGGTAATTTTGTCCCCTTATTCATAAATTTTTTTTTGAATCATAAAAGCAAACATAACTTATCAATGCACATGGATTTTCCATTATTTTTTCTATTTTAGTTTTTTCATGAGTAGGTTCCCAAATTCCCAATATTCAAATAAATTAGAAACATGATACATTCCCTTATTAACCCATGTTTCCACAGTTTCTCCACACTTAAATTATACACAATATCTATCTTAAGCTAACCAAGGATTCAACTTGGGATTTTTATTTTGTTTTTCTGCTTAAGGCTAGTAATGTGGTTATGAAATAGAAGGGGGTTAAAAAGTTCAAAGTGGCTAACAAGGGTGATGTAAAAGGTAGGCTTATTTGGGATAAGTGAGCTAATAACAAATAATAGCCTCAATCATATGCAAGCATGTAAATACACTAAATAATGGACATATAGAATGGAACAAAGCAGAGATTGCAATTATAGAGAAAGAAACACACAAGAATAAAAATTTATGGTTAAATAATGTAACCATATAAATAAGCTCAAAATCTCACAGGTTGTGTTCTTTGGCTCAAAAACCATGTTCCAAATACAACTTCAAACAAGTGTAACAAAAAATTTTATTCAAATTAGTGAAATGTTATAAAAAGTTTCTTGCAAAAGAAATTATTACTTTAACCAAGTGGTAAAATATACAAAAATCAAATAAATATGCAAATACAACAATGAACTATCAAATAAAATAAAATATTGGTGTTGAAATAGGAAATAACTAACCCATGGAGATTGGTATCGACCTCCCCACACTTAAAGATTGCACCGTCCTCGGTGCATGCTAAGATGTGCAGGTGGACGGGTTGTTCCAACTGATGCTTTTTTCCAAATATTGTGCAGATGGACTTGTCTTCTCTCCCCATGTAAACGTCTTCCGCTTCCCTTCCGGGTTGCCATCCTGAAAGAAAATAGGGAAGAAAAGTAACCCAGAAATAAAGATAAGAAAATAAATGAAGTATAGTTGGGTTAATGCAAAATGATAAGGGTCTCATTTACATGGAAGCTTCAACATGTACGTGAGAAAACAATAGAAGCCATGGCATGCCAGTGGTACAAAATGTACAACAATGAGGAAGAGAGTGGGTAATGAAAGATAATGTAAGTTCATGCCAATGCAAAAGGAATACAGGTATAAAAGATTGATATTGACAGAAAATTAACATTACCCAACATTGTAAAACAAGTCACTAAGCATCAAAATGACACCAGAAAAGATACAACAGTTAAATAAGAAAATCAACACCAAAGGAAAAATAATAAATTTAGAAAAGAAAAGAAAAATATGCACGAAATTAAAATGCAATGAATGAAATATGCAAATAAATTAAGTAAAATAAAATGAAAGATAAGAAGAATGAGAAGGGAAAGAAGTGAGTAAGAAAGGAGGGAGGGAAAAATTAGGATTGGGGAAGAAAAGATAAGATATTTGGCAAATTAGGATAAGTTGTGCGGTGCAAGCGACCCGGACGCGTGGGGCACACGGTCGCGTGACTTGCGCTTTAAGTTAATCGACGCGGTCGCGTGAAACATGTTATGCTTCTGGCGCGAGTGCAGCCTCGCGCCTGCACAACTCTCTGTTCGAATTATTTTATTTGCCAAATTTGGGGTGACGCGATCGCGTGGGGCATGCGATCGCGTGAGTGGGCTTTAGAAGGGAATGACACGGACGCGTGAGCCATGCGTCCGCGTGGGTAGAATTGTGCGTTCAGCACCAATTCAGCACCACTCTCGCACAATAATTCGTTGTGCACCCTTTTACGTCGAAAATCAAGGCATGCGGCCGCGTGGGTCACGCGGTCGCGTGGGAGGCCATTATTCTCATGTGACGCGGACGCGTCGGCAACGCGGTCGCGTGGGTCGATTTGTGCCACTGGCACGCCTTCAGCCACGCTCCAGCGTGACTCTCTGTTCATTTTTATTTTCTCCCCTCTCCTTGCGACGCGGATGCGTCGCTGATGCGGTCGCGTCGCGTGGCATTTTTTTTAATTAAAAGTATGCAAATGCAGATGCACGAAATGTGCTGATAAAGAGAAGAGTTATTGAATAGAAAAACTAAAAATAAAGAAAAGAACGACCATACCATGGTGGGTCGTCTCCCACCTAGCACTTTTAGTTAAAGTCCTTAAGTTGGACATTTGGTCAGCTCCTTGTTATGGTGGCTTGTGTTTGAACTCATCCAGGAATCTCCACCAGTGTTTGTATCTCCAGTAACCTCCGGGGTCCCAAACTAAGCATGTAAAGCCCTTAAGAAGCTTCAAACAGATTCTTAGGCTCCCAGATTAACAAGTGTCAGAGCAGATTCCAGGATCCCAAATCTTGCTTTTACACCCATCTTTGTCGGGATCTGTATTTTTCCAACTGGGTGATAAGTAATTTGAATTCTCACTGCAGCTACCAAACAGCTTCCTAGACCCATTCAATTGAGCTTTACACCAACCTTTGCGTTTAAACTTAAAGCTTCCAACCATGATGAACCTTGCAGGACAATTCTTACCACTGGCCATCTTCCTTTTACTCTTAATGTTACAAAGAGCTCTAAGTTGACCATCCGTCTCCAGTAGCCCATATTCAAGTGGAATTAGAAAGCTAGGGGATATGAATTTTACCCACTTGAATGTTGTGAAAGATGATGGCAACTTAGGGGGAGGTATTTTTAATGAAATTGCAAGCTCCACTCCCTTGTGCTCTTCTCTGATAATTACCACCTCTTTGCAAGCTTCTTCAATTTCAACCTCTTCCTCTTGGTAACTTTCTTCCAATTCAATCTCCTCCTCATTGCTTTCCAAGGGCATGGGAGGTTGTGCTTCTTCTTCTTGAATCTCCATCTCTTGATCGACCTCTTCCAAGTCTTCAACTGTGATATGCCTTGGAGGTTGTACACCCTCCTCAGCATCAATTTCGAACGTCTTGGAAGGGGGTTCTATGACTGGACTTTCCCATGGAGGTTCTGCATCTCCTAAGTCTTCAACCACTTCTTCTTCTTCAATAATTCCGGCTTCCTCCACTTGTTCCAGAATAAAGTCATGCTCCGTACTGTTCATTGGAGTTTCTAGTATCTCCTTCATACTACGTTCTTCATTAGATTGTCCACATGAAGCCATGGGGGTTCCTTGAGTGTTCGAACGTCGGGAAGCTAATTGATTTATCGCTTGCTCCAATTGATGAAGGGTTGCCTGAAATCGATCCACTGTTTCCTTGAAATGATCCTTTGTCTCTTGATGCGCTCGGCTGTCATAAATAGGATCATAGTGCTCTTAGATTGATGGATATGGAGATGGTGAATATTGAAGTGGTGGTTCTTGTGAGTAATTGGGTTGGAATTGGGGTGGTTCTATATATGGTTCATATAGCTCATAAGGTGGTTGGTATGGTGGTTGAGGGTTAGGGTCATATAGAGGTGAATGGCGGAAAGGGGCTTGTGAGTATGGTGGTCCAAAGTCATGTTGAGGAGAGGGTTCATAGGCATATGGTGGTGGTTGTTGATAGTCCATTGGAGGTGGTTGTTGCCATGAGGGTTGATCAAATCCTTGTGGCTCTTCCCATCTTTGATTGTTCCAACCTTGATGCCTGTTCTCATTGTAATTTCTTCTTCCTGCAACTTTATTATAACCAGACTCATAGCCAAAGGGGTGAGAGTTCATAGTAGTGAGAGAAAATAAAAACAAAAAGTAACAAAAAGAAAATATTTTGAAAAAGAGATGATTTTAAAAAAAAAAATTGAATTTTGAAAAATAAGATAAGATAAGATAAAAATTTTAAAATAAAAATCTGAATTTTTTTTTAAATATTTACAATAACCAATAATAAGGCACACGTTTGCAATTCCCCGGCAACGACGCCATTTTGACGTTGGGATTTTTGCTAGTAAAGAATTTTATAAAAATAGTCGCGTTGTAGATATAGATTCTAAACCAACAAAAATCCCTTCGTGCAAACGTTTTGGTTGTCACAAGTAACAAACCCCTTTAAAATTGATAACCGAGTATTTAAACCTCCGGTCGTCTTCTCAAGGAATTGCAGGGAGGTATGTTCTTATTATTGGTTATGAAGATTGTAAATCGGGGTTTTGAAGTTTGGGCAATGGGCACAGGTATATTTAAATGACAAGTAAAATAAATTAACAATAATAAAATCTCTTGGCAAGGTATAAGAACTGGAAGTCCTATCCTAGTTATCCTTATCAATTGTGATGAGAATTGGATTTTTCTCCCACTTTATTAACCTCTAACTATGAAGGTAAGTTAAGTGGATGAATTAATTCGAATCCTCAAGTCCCAGTCTCTCCTTGGAAAAAGTTAGAGTTATTGGATCTCGAATCAACTCTTGAAGAATTCCAATTTTCAGTCAACAATGAGTTTGATAACTCAAGAGTCACCAATTAATCAACCAAAGCCAAAAGGGAAAATATCTAAATTAAATTAAAAGCATTCATGTAAATAAAGCAATCAAACTACATCTAAATATAAATTCAAGTCATAATATGGAAAGGTTCATAAGCCAATTGGGCAACATAAATCAAATACAAATAAAAGTATTAGAGTAAATAAAAGTAGAAAATAAATATTGAAGGAATATAGAACCTGGAATGAAGATGAATTGAACTAAACTAATAGAAATCCTAAACTCCAAAATCCTAAGAGAGAGGAGAGAACCTCTCTCTAAAAACTACATCTAATCCTAAAATCGTGAATTATGAGAGCATGATCATGAATGGATGCATTCCCCCACTTTATAGCCTCTAATCTGTAATTTTTGGGCCAAAAATTGGGTCAAAAATACCCAGAAATCGCCCCCTGCGTATTCTGGTACGTTCAGGTCGCGGGCAAGTGACGCGGAGGCGTCGCCCACGCGGCTGCGCGGATTGAAGTTCGCAGATGCGACGCGTCCGCGTGGATCATGCGTTCGCGTCACCTAGCGTCAGAACAACTATGACATATTATATATCAAATCGAAGCCCCGGACGTTAGCTTTCCAACGCAACTGAAACCGTGTTGTTTGGACTTCTGTAGCTAAAGTTATAGGCGTTTGAGTGCGAAGAGGTCAGGCTAGACAGCTTAGCAGTTTCTCCAACTTCTTGTATTCCTTCCATTTTTGCATTCTTCCTTTCCATCCTCTGAGCCCATTCCTGCCCTATAATATCTGAAAACACTTAACACACATATCAAGGCATCTAATGGTAATAAGAGAGGATTAAACATAGGGAACTTAAGGCCAAAGAAGCATGTTTTCAATCAAAGCACATAATTAGGAAGGCAAATGTAAAACCATGCAAATAGTATGAATAAGTGGGTAAAGAGTTGATAAAATCCACTCAATTAAGCACAAAATAACCCATAAAATAGTGGTTTATCAATGCCCCTTCAGAGGAACTGGTAGCGACATCGCTAGGATAATGCAGGAACTACGCCATAGGGTGCAGAACCTGGAGCGACAACTAGCGGATCAGGATCACCACAAACGAAATATCAACCCCACCTACTCCCCGTCTCCCAAAAGTCGAGAGAGAGCCTCCCACCAAAGTCATTCCCGGCACACCTCCGCCTCCCAAACGGAAGCAGAAAGTAGTTGAGAAGACACGCCTATCTCGAGAAGACGAAATGACACAGTTATCTAAGCCCGAGGTAAGGAAACGTGTACCGCGGGGTGAGATCGGGAAGGCGCAGAAGGGAGGTCCGAGAGGACATGACGGCCTGTGATAATGGGCACCACCCCATTCCATCTATCCATCCTCGAAGTCCGGTTGCCGAAACACTTCGACATACCAACGGACATGAGGTACGATGGAACCCAGGACCCACTGGAACACCTCACGGCCTTTGAGGCCAGGATGAATATGGAGGGAGTAGGAGACGAAGTAAGGTGCCGCGCCTTCCCGGTCACCCTGGCAGGACCTGCGATACGGTGGTTTAATAGCCTCCCGCAGGGCTCGGTGACCGGCTTCTCCGACATCAACCGCACCTTCCTAGCACAATTCACCACCAGAATTGTGAAGGCAAAACACCCAATCAATCTCCTCAGCGTGACTCAACGCACCGGGGAGACGACCAGGAAGTATCTAGACCGGTTCAACGACGAATGCTTGGAAATTGAAGGATTAACTGATTCGGTGGCCAGCCTTTGTCTGATGAACGGCCTCCTAAATGAGGACTTCCGAAAACACCTCACCACAAAGCCGATCTGTACAATGCACGAGATCCAAACCGTAGCCAAGGAGTACATAAATAATGAGGAAGTTAGCCAAGTTGTGGCTGCCAACAAACGGCAGCCCTCCTACAATCAACCCAGGCAACACGGTAATGGAGAAAGGGAGAAGGAGCAAGCCAGAGATGGGGGGCAAAGCAAGGAACCCAAATCATTTCCCCGGGTCAGAAAATTCACCAACTACACCCCACTCACCCTCCCCATCATGGAAGTTTACCAGCAAATTGTCGAAAAGGGAATATTGACGAAACCCCGACCTCTGAAAGACCGTACAGGGGGAACAAGAGCCTCTACTGTGATTACCATAAAGGCTATGGGCACCAAACATAGGACTGCTTCGACCTGAAAGATGCGCTAGAACAAGCGATCAGGGACGGTAAACTGACCAAATTCTCCCACCTTATCAGGGAACCGAGGAGACGACATTACGATCACGATGAAGATGGCAAGACCCGATCGGAGAAACGACGATAAGAGCCAGAGGACAGTGACCGCGGCCTTACCATAATAAATGTGGTGATCGCCAAAAACACAGCGCCAAAGTCGAGATCAGCGCACAGGAAAGACGCCAGAGTCCTGGCAGTCGCCTCCTCGTCGGCGCGAAATTCCAAGAGGCCGTCAGTCATCTCTTTCGGCCCGGAAGATCAATGGTTCGACGAGGTCCCTGAGTGCCCACCCATGGTCATCACGGCCAGGGTGGGAACCGGCCTGGTCAAACGAATCCTTGTGGATACTGGGGCAGACTCGAACATTATGTTCTACAACGTGTTTGATGCACTGGGATTACGGGACGCCGACCTAATGACTCACCAGCACGGTGTCATAGGACTAGGTGACCACTTCATCAAGCCAGACGGGATAATATCTCTGCCGGTCTCCCTGGGGCAGGGCCAAGGGCGAAGGTCAATAATGGCCGAGTTCGTGGTTCTACGGGACTCCACTGCCTATAACATCATCTTGGGGAGAAAAACGATTAACGACGTTGAGGCGGTAATCAACACGAGGTTGCTGGTAATGAAGTTCGTTGCTGATGACGGATCCGTAGGATCCATAAGAGGAGATTTAGAAACTGCAGTTGCTTGCGATAACGCCAGCCTCTCTGTGAGGAAGAAATCTAAGGAAGCCTCTAGAGTGTTCCTTGCCGACCTAGATGCCAGAGTTGACAAAAAGCTGAGACCAGAACTAGAAGGGGACCTGGAAAAGTTTAGGGTAGGCGACACAGAGGAAAAATTCATGTTCGTTAATAGAAACCTCCCACATGAATTGAAGGAGCCTCTAGTAGAAATGATCAGAACTAATGGAGATCTATTCGCTTGGACACCGGCCGACATGCCCAAGTCATGTCGCATCACTTGGTTGTCAAGCCGGATACCCGTCCAGTGGCCCAAAGAAGAAGAAAGATGTCGCAAGAAAGAGCAGAGGAGGTGGCCAGGCAGACGGCCAGCCTCCTAGAAACAGGTTTCATACGGGAACTAGACTACTCGACCTAGCTGTCAAACGTAGTTCTCGTGAAAAAGCACAGTGGTAAATGGAGAATGTGTGTGGACTATTCCGACCTCAACAAGGTGTGTCCTAAGGACTATTCCCGCCTTCCCAACATAGATGCACTCGTCGATGCGGCGGCAGGGTATCGATATCTGAGTTTCATGGATGCCTATTCCGGCTACAATCAGATACCGATGCATCGACCCAACGAGAAAAAGACAGCTTTCATAACACCAAGAGGAACCTATTGCTACAAAGTAATGCCATTCGGCCTAAAAAACGCGGGGGCAACATATCAGAGGCTGATGAACAAAATATTTGGCAACCTCGTAGGCAAGACGGTGGAAGTCTACGTCGACGACATCCTTACAAAGACTACACAGCCTGACGACCTCCTAGGCGACCTAGAAAGCGTGTTCACATCCCTCCGACAACACGGCATCAGGCTCAACCCTCTCAAGTGCGCCTTTGCCATGGAGGCCGGAAAGTTCTTAGGATTCATGATAACCCAAAGGGGAGTAGAAGCCAACCCCGAGAAATGCCAAGAAATACTCCAAATGAAGAGCTCCGGCTGCGTCAAAGATGTCCAGAGACTGGCAGGTCGACTCACCTCGTTGTCCCGCTTCCTCGGAGCATCAGCAGCAAAGGCCTTGCCCTTCTTCAATCTAATGAGGAAAGGAATAGTATTTGAATAGACTCCCGCATGCGAGGAAGTGTTCAACCACTTCAAGGAAATTCTAGCAACACCCCCTGTGCTCGGAAAGCCCAAGACCGGAGAGCCGCTATACCTATACCTAGCCATAACGGGGGAAGCCCTTGCAGCGGTCCTGGTACGAGAAGAGGCAAAGGCTCAACAACCAGTCTACTTCGTGAGTAGAGCAATAAAATGGGCAGAACTGAGGTACAACAAATTGGAGAAGTTAGCTCTGGCGCTCCTGACCTCTTCTCGAAGATTAAGGCAGTACTTCCAATGCCACCAGATTGTCGTGAAAACGGACCAAGGAATCCGACAAGTGCTCCAAAAACCCGATTTAGCGGGAAGAATGATGACTTGGTCCATTGAACTTTTCCAGTATGATATACGATACGAACCCCGGCATGCGATCAAGGCGCAAGCAATGGCAGATTTCCTGGTAGAAGTGACAGGGGACCCAACCAAAGAGACGGGCACACGATGGATGCTCCATGTTGACGGGGCCTCCAACCAAACGTTTGGGGGTGCCGGGATCATCCTAGAGAGCCCAGCTGGGGTCGTGTATGAGGAGTCGATCAAATTCGAGTTCCCCATTTCAAACAACCAAGCGGAGTACGAAGCCCTCCTAGGAGGCTTAGCCCTGGCAAAGGAAGTCGGGGCGACGAGGCTAGAAGTGTGCAGCGATTCACAGGTCGTTACCTCGCAAGTAAATGGAAGCTACCAAGCCAGAGACTCGCTATTACAAAAGTACTTAGAGAAAGTCAAGGAATCGAGCAAGCCATTCGAGGAGGTCACGATCCAACACGTTCCGAGGGAAAAGAACACACGGGCAGACCTCCTATCCAAGTTGGCCAGCACAAAACCAGGAGAAGGGAACCGATCTCTCATTTAGGGTATGATAAAGGAGCTAGCAGTTACCCTACACCTGTCGAGACTGAGCCCCTCTTGGATGGATCCCATCTCTAGCTTCCTGGAAAGCGGCAAACTCCCCGACGACGAAAAAGATGCTAAGGTGCTGAGAAGGGAGGCAGCCAAGTACGCGATCATTCAAGGACAATTGTTTAAAAAGGGGCTCAGCCAGCCCTTACTGAAGTGCCTACATCCCGACCAGACGGACTACGTGCTCAGGGAAGTCCACGAAGGGTGTTGCGGCCATCATATAGGGGGCAAAGCCCTAGCAAGGAAATTAATCCGAGCAGGATATTACTGGCCATCGATGATGGCAGACTCCAAAGAATTCGTGAGAAAATGCGTCAAATGTCAAGAGAACGCCAACTTCCACAAAGCACCAGCCTCCGAACTAAGCCTGCTAATGTCCTCCCGACCATTCTCACAATGGGGAGTCGATCTCTTGGGACCCTTCCCGGTTGGCCCAGGGCAAGTCAAGTACCTCATAGTCGCCATCGACTACTACACCAAATGGATAGAGGCCGAACCACTGGCCAGCATATCCTCGTCTAATTGCAGAAAGTTCATGTGGAGACAAGTGATAACCCGGTTCGGCATCCCGGAAGCTGTCATCTCAGACAACGGGACACAGTTTACAAATAAAAAGTTTACAGAGTTCCTCGCAGGCCTGGGGATAAAATAAAAATTCTCCTCGGTAGAACATCCTTAGACAAACGGCCAGGTCGAGTCTGCAAACAAGGTCATCCTGCTAGGACTCAAGAAGCGGCTGGATAATAAAAAAGGTGCTTGGGCCGATGAACTCGCCTCGGTCCTTTGGTCCTACCGAACAACTAAGCAGTCATCCACGGGAGAAACCCTTCCGACTAACATACGGGCTAGACGCCGTAATACCCGTGGAAATAGGCGAACCGAGCCCACGACTACTCCTGAAGGGGGTAGAGAAAGCTATAGAAAATGACCTCATGGATGAGGCCAGGGAGATGACCCACTTGTCAGAAACGGCACTCAAGCAAAGAATGGCCCTACGCTACAACGCCAAAGTGCTCAAAAGAGAATTTGAACAAAACGACCTCGTCCTAAGACGCAACGACATCGGTTTACCGACCCCAGGGGAAGGAAAACTGGCGACAAACTAGGAAGGTCCCTACAGAGTTAAAGAGGTGATTGGCAAGGGCGCCTACAAGTTAGAAAAGCTCAATGGCAAGGAGATCCTGAGAACTTGGAATGCGGGTAACTTGAGAAGATTCTACTCCTAGCCCATACATGACGACCAAACAAGCTAAGTGGTTTATTTTGTAATAGTACCTTTGCCGTGGATATAGACTTGTTTAATTACCGGTTGAATAGTACTTGTCAAAATCTTATTTTGCTTTTAGTTACCTTTCTTAACCCACTCCTCGTGCGAACGAATTCCTTGCAAGGCACGTCAAATGAACAGTACGCGGCCCCGGGACTGATCACCCCGGGAGCCCCTTAAGCTAAGGCCATAACAAACGGCCACAACAAAGAAGTCGGCTATGACGAAATACCAACATAACGGTAAAACAAGTAAACGAGCAAACGGACAAATGAAAGCAACATAATAAGCAAAAAAATGTATCCACAAACTGACCAAACGGCTAACAAAGTCAAGTGCGACAAAGTTTCAAAGTTTCAAAAAGTTCTACAGCAAACCCACAAAAACACAAGGTACAGGAAATCACTTCTTCGGAATATCGACAACCTTGCCGTCCTTGATAGTCATGAAAACGCCAATTGCCGACATGTCAAAATCAGGAGCAATAATCTTCACCTGAGCCTTGAGAGCATCTTCGGTCATGAAGATCGCGTTCTTTCCTTGCTCTCTCACCTCCTTATGCTTCTTCTTGAACTCCTCTGCCTCTTCCCGAGCAGTCTTAGCAGCTGCAGTGGCGGTATCCCGTTCCTTCTCTAAGGCGACCACTCGACCTTGCGCGGCATTCAACTGGCTTTCCAGAGTCATCTCCCGCTCGATCAAACGAGAAACGGAGGCGTCAGCAGTCTTTAACTTTTCCTCAGCAGACGCGGCCTTCTCCTCGGCAGTCTTGAGCTTCTCCTTCGCCTCGGACAGCTGTCCTTGAAGTGTTTGAACTTGAACCTTAAAATTATTGTTAGCTGTGACGGCAGACTCGAGCTTCCGGCGCAACGAGGCCATACCCGACAACTTGAACTCTGCCTTCCGAGCTATAGCTGCGCTGCGGAGGAGAGTGCGATACATCCAGTGTGCCTGCCCCGAAAGGTCGGTGCCATGGAAATGTTCCTCCGTACGAGGAAGAAATTGGGTATCTATAAATGACCCGGTATCGAAGTTCCTTTCCATCACGGTAAGGTCACCCTCGAGGCTAGATTGCGACCTTTGCATTTTAGGAGTTGGAATGACCCTCAACTCCTCATCCTCAGCCTGACGAACGGAAGACGAGTGCCTGGTACCCACTGATGAGTGGATAATTTATACGCTTTTTGGCATTGTTTTTAGGTAGTTTTTAGTAAATTCAAGCTACTTTTAGGGATGTTTTCATTAGTTTTTATGTTAAATTCACATTTCTGGACTTTACTATGAGTTTGTGTGTTTTTCTGTGATTTCAGGTAATTTCTGGCTGAAATTGAGGGACTTGAGCAAAACTCTGAAAAAGGCTGACAAAAGGACTGCTGATGCTGTTGGAATCTGACCTCCCTACACTCAAAATGGATTTTCTGGAGCTACAAAACTCCAAATGGCACGCTCTCAACGGCGTTAGAAAGTGGACATCCAGAGCTTTCCAGCAATATATAATAATCCATACTTTATACGGAAATTGATGACGTAACTTGGCATTGAACGCCAAGTACATGTTGCTGTCTGGAGTTAAACGCCAGAAAAACGTCATGATCCGGAGTTGAACGCCCAAAACACGTCATAACTCGGAGTTCAACTCCAAGAGAAGCCTCAGCTCGTGGATTGATCAAGCTCAGCCCAAGCATACACCAAGTGGGCCCCGGAAGTGGATTTATGCATCAATTACTTACTCATGTAAACCCTAGGAGCTAGTTTATTATAAATAGAACATTTAACTATTGTATTAGACATCTTTTGACAGTTTAATCTCTTGACTGTTTAGCCTTTGATTATTCGGTCTCTTGATCACTCAGGGGGCTGGCCATTCGGCCATGCCTGAACCTTTTACTTATGTATTTTCAACGGTGGAGTTTCTGCACACCATAGATTAAGGGTGTGGAGCTCTGCTGTACCTCAAGTTTTAATACAATTACTATTACTTTTTATTCAATTCTCTCTTATTCTTATTCCAAGATATACGTTGCACAACACTTTGATGAATGTGATTATCCGTGACACTCATCATCATTCTCACTTATGAACGCGCATGATTGACAACCACTTCCGTTCTACCTTAGGCCGGGTGCATATCTCTTAGATTCCCCAACAGAATCTTCGTGGTATAAGCTAGATAGATGGCGGCATTCATGAGGATCCGGAAAGTCTAACCTTGTCTGTGGTATTCCGAGTAGGATCCTGGGAATCCGGAAAGTCTAACCTTGTCTGTGGTATTCCGAGTAGGATTCCGGTATTGAATGACTGTGACGAGCTTCAAACTCCTGAAGGCTGGACGTTAGTGACAAACGCAAAAGAATCAATGGATTCTATTCCAACCTGATTGAGAACCGACAGATGATTAGCCGTGATGTGACAGAGCATTTGGACCATTTTCACTGAGAGGATGGGATGTAGCTATCAACCAAGGGTGATGCCTCCAGACGATTAGCCGTGCAGTGACAGCGCATACGACCATTTTTCCGAGAGGATCAAAAGTAGCCATTGATGATAGTGATGCCCTACATACAGCTTGCCATGGAAAGGAGTAAGAAGAATTGAAGGAAGAGCGAGTAGTGAAGTAGAGTTTCAAGAGGAACACAGCATCTCCATACACCTATCTGAAAATTCCCACTATTGATTTACATAAGTATTTCTATCCCTTTTATTTTATTTTTATTATTAATTTTCGAATCCATAAACCAATTTAATCTGCCTAACTGAGATTTACAAGGTGACTATAGCTTGCTTCATACCAACAATCTTTGTGGGATCGACCCTTACTCACGTAAGGTTTATTACTTGGACGACCCAGTACACTTGCTGGTTAGTTGAACGGGAGTTGTGAATTCAACCGGTGCCATAATAATGATTTCATACAAGTACAAAAGAATATGGATCATAATTTCGTCCACCAAGTTTTTGGCGCCGTTGCCGGGGATTGTTCGAGTATGGATAACTGACGGTTCATCTTGTTGCTCAGATTAGGTAATTTTCTTTTCAAAAATCTTTTTCAAAATCTTTCTTTTCTTTTTTGTTTTTCTAAAATATATTTTCGAAAAAAAATTAATAAAAATTCAAAAAAATTCATAAAATCATAAAAATAAAAAAAATATTTTGTGTTTCTTGTTTGAGTCTTGAGTCAATTTTTAAGTTTGGTGTCAATTGCATGCTTTAAAAATTTTTCTTGCATTTTTTCGAAAATTTCATGCATTCATAGTGTTCTTCATGATCTTCAAGTTGTTCTTGATAAGTCCTCTTGTTTGATCTTGATGTTTTCTTGTTTTGTGTTGTTTGTTGTTTTTCATATGCAATTTTTGTTTGTTAGAGTCCATGCATTAAAAATTTCTAAGTTTGGTGTCATGCATGTTTTCTTTGCATCAAAAATTTTTCAAAATTATGTTCTTGATGTTCATCATGATCTTCAAAGTGTTCTTGGTGTTCATTTTGACATTCATAGCATTCTTGCATGCATTCATTGTTTTGATCTAAAAATTTCATGCATTGAGTATTTTTGTTGTTTTTCTCTCTCATAATAAAAAAATTCAAAAATAAAAAAAATATCTTTTCCTTATTTCCCTCCAAATTTTCGAAATTTTGGGTTGACTTGGTCAAAAATTTTTAAAATTAGTTGTTTCTTACAAGTCAAGTCAAAATTTCAATTTTAAAAATCTTATCTTTTCAAAATCTTTTTCAAAAATTATATCTTTTTCATTTTTTTTCTATTTTTCGAAAATTTCAAAAATCTTTTTCAAAATATTTTCAAAATCTTTTTCTTATCTTTATATCAAAATTTTCGAAAATTAGCTAACAATCAATGTGATTGGTTCAAAAATTTGAAGTTTGTTACTTTCTTGTTAAGAAAGGTTCAATCTTTAAATTCTAGAATCTTATCTTGTAGTTTCTTGTTAGTTAAGTCATTTTAAAAATTAAATCTTTTTCAAAATATCTTTTTCTTAAAACTTTTATCTTATCTTTTTATCTTATCCCTTCCAAAATTTTATATTTTTCAAAATTTGATTTCAAAATATTTTATCTAACTTCTTATCTTCTTATCTTTTTAAAATTTGATTTCAAATCTTTTTCAATCAACTAACTAACTTTTTGTTTGTTTCTTATCTTTTTCAAAACCACCTAACTACTTTTCCCTCTTCAATTTTCGAAAATATCTCTCTCTCTTTTCAAAAATTCTTTTTAATTAACTAATTGTTTCATGTTTTAATTTTAATTACATCTTATCTCTAAATTTTCGAAAATTACTAACCCTTTTTCAAAATTATTTTCGAAATTCTCTTTCTCTTTTCTTATTCTATTTAATTATTTATTTACTAACACTTCTCTTCACCTCTCTTCATCTAAAAATCCGAATTCTTCTTCATTCTTCTACTCCCTTCTTTTTCTACTAACATAAAGGAATCTCTATACTGTGACATAGAGGATTCCTCTTTCTTTTCTTGTTTTCTTCTCTTTCATATGAGCAGGAACAGGGATAAGGGCACTCTTGTTGAAATTGATCCAGAACCTAAAAGGACTTTGAAGAGAAAATTAAGATAAGCTAAATTACAACAATCCAGAAACAACCTTTCAGAAATTTTTGAACAAGAGAAGGAGATGGCAGCCGAAAATAATAATAATGCAAGGAGAATGCTTGGTGACTTCACAAAGCCAACGTCCAAGTTTGATGGAAGAAGCATCTCCATTCCTGCCATTGGAGCCAACAACTTTGAGCTGAAACCTCAGCTAGTTGGCTTAATGCAACAAAACTGCAAGTTTTATGGACTTCCATCTGAAGATCTTTAATAGTTTTTAACTGAGTTCTTGCAGATCTGTGAGACTGTAAAGACGAATGGAGTTGATCCTGAAGTCTACAGACTCATGCTTTTCCCTTTTGCTGTAAGAGACAGAGCTAGAATATGGTTGAATTCACAACCCAAGGATAGCCTGGACTCATGGGATAAGCTGGTCACTGCCTTCTTGGATAAATTCTTTCCTCCTCAAAAGCTGAGCAAGCTGAGAGTGGATGTTCAAACCTTCAAACAAAAAGATGGTGAATCCCTCTATGAAGCTTGGGAAAGATATAAGCAGCTGACCAAAAGATGTCCATCTGACTTGTTTTCAGAATGGACCATATTAGATATATTCTATTATGGTCTATCTGAATTTTCGAAAATGTCATTGGACCATTCTGCAGGTGGATCTATTCACCTGAAGAAAACGCCTGAAGAGGCTCAAGAACTCATTGATATGGTTGCAAACAACCAATTCATGTACACTTCTGAGAGGAATTCCGTGAATAATGGGATGCCTCAGAAGAAAGGAGTTCTTGAAATTGATACTCTAAATGCCATACTGGCTCAGAACAAAGTGTTGACTCAACAAGTCAACATGATCTCTCAAAATCTGAATGGATGGCAACATGCATCCAGCAGCACTAGAGAGGCAGCTTCTGAAGAAGCTTATGATCCTGAGAACCCTGCCATGGCAGAGGTTAATTACATGGGTGAACCTTATAGAAACACCTATAACCCATCATGGAGAAATCACCCAAATTTCTCATGGAAGGATCAACAAAAGCCTCAACAAGGCTTAAACAATGGTGGACGTAATAGGCTGGGCAATAGCAAGCCATATCCATCATCTTCTCAGCAACAGACAGAGAATTCTGAACAAAACACTTCTAATTTAGCCAATGTAGTCTCTGATCTGTCAAAGGCCACTTTCAGTTTCATGAGTGAAACAAGATCCTCCATTAGAAATCTGGAGGCCCAAGTGGGCCAGCTGAGTAAGAAAGTCATTGAAACTCCTCCCAGTATTCTCCCAAGCAATACAGAAGAGAATCCAAAAGGAGAGTGCAAGGCCATTGATTTAGTCAATATGGCCGAATGCACAAGGGAGGAGGAGGACGACAATCCTAGTGAGAAAGACCTCCTGGGACGTCCCTCAAGCAAGAAGGAGTTTTCTATTAAGGATCCAAAGGAATCTGAGGCTCATACAGAGACCATAGAGATTCCATTAAATCTCCTTCTGCCATTCATGAGCTCTGAAGACTATTCATCCTCTGAAGAGGATGAAGATGTGATTGGAGAGCAAGTTGCTCAATATTTAGGAGCTATCATGAAGCTGAATGCCAAGTTATTTGGTAATGAGACTTGGGAAAGTGAACCTCCCTTGCTCATTAATGAACTGGATACCTGGATTCAGAAAATTCTACCTCAAAAGAAACAAGATCCTGGCAGGTTCTTAATACCTTGTACCATAGGCACCATGACCTTTGCAAAAGCTCTGTGTGATCTGGGGTCAGGGATAAATCTTATGCCACTCTCTGTAATGGAGAAGTTAGGGATCATTGAGGTACAACCTGCCTTGTTCTCATTACAACTGGCAGACAAGTCATTGAGACAAGCTTATGGAATAGTAGAGGACGTGTTAGTAAAGATTGAAGGCCTTTACATCCCTACTGATTTCATAATCTTAGACACTAGGAAGGAAGAGGATGATTGCATCATCCTTGGAAGACCTTTCCTAGCCACAGCAGGAGCTGTGATAGATGTCAACAGAGGTGAATTAGTCCTTCAATTGAATGGGGACTACCTTGTGTTTAAGGCACATGGCTATCCCTCTGTGACAGAAGAGAGTAAGCATGAAGAGCTTCTCTCAGTTCAGAGTCAACAAGAGCCCCCACAGTCAAACTCTAAGTTTGGTGTTGGGAGGCCACAACCAAACTCTAAGTTTGATATTAAGACCCCATATCCAAACTCTAAATTTGGTGTTGGCAATTATACAACATTGACCTGATCACCTTGTGGCTCCATGAGAGCCACTGTCAAGCTATTGACATTAAAGAAGCGCTTGTTGGGATGCAACCCAATTTTATTTATCTAATTTTTATTTTATTTTATTTTATTGTTATTTTGTGTTTTATTAGGTACATGATCATGAGGAGTCACGAAAAAATCATAAAAATTAAAAACAGAGTAAAAAACAGCAGAAGAAAAAATTTACACCCTGGAGGACGCACAGACTGGCGTTCAACGCCAGTAAGATGCATCTGGCTGGCGTTCAACGTCAGAACAGAGCATCATTCTAGCACTGAACGCCAGAAACAAGCAACATTCTGCCGCTGAACGCCAGGAATGTGCCCAGAGAGGAAAAACTGGCGCTGAACGCCAGTAACAAGCATGAAACTGGCGTTCAACGCCAGAAACATGCTTTACATGGGCGTTGAACGCCCAGAATGTGCACCAATGGGCGTTTAAATGCCAGAATGGTGCACGAAGGCATTTTACATGCCTATTTGGTGCAGGGATGGAATTCCTTGACACCTCAGGATCTGTGGACCCCACAGGATCCCCACCTACCATATTCCCACCTTACCTCCTAATCCTAGTTTTTGTGATTACTCTTCCCCATGTCACACTTCCCAACAACTTTCACCAATCACCTCAATTCCTCTTCCCAATCAACCCATTCACTACTCACATCTATCCATTCTTCCCCATAAGCCCCACCTACCTTCAAAAATTCAAAACCAATTTCTCACCCATTCCCACCCAAAATGGCCGAACATAGACCCCCCTCTCCCTATAAATACCCTTCCATTCTCCTTCATTTTCACACAACACAAACCCCTCTTCTCCCACTTAGCCGAACCTACCTCTCTCCCTCTCTAACATATTTTCTTCTTCTTCTTCTTCTCTTCGTTCTTCTCTTGCTCGAGGGCGAGCAATATTTTAAGTTTGGTGTGGTAAAAGCATAAGCTTTTTGTTTTTCCATTACCATCAATGGCACCTAAGGCCGGAGTATCCTCTAGAAAAGGAAAAGGGAAGACAAAAGCTTCCACCTCCGAGTCATGGGAGATGGAAAGATTCATCTCCAAGAGCCATCAAGACCACTTCTATGATGTTGTGGCAAAGAAGAAGGTGATCCCTGAGGTCCCTTTCAAGCTCAAGAAAAATGAGTATCCGGAGATCCGACATGAAGTCCGAAGAAGAGGTTGGGAAGTTCTAACCAACCCCATGCAACAAGTCGGAATCTTAATGGTTCAAGAGTTATATGCCAATGCATGGATCACTAGGAACCATGATCAAAGTATGAACCCGAGTCCAAAGAACTATCTTACAATGGTTCGGGGGAAATACTTAGATTTTAGTCCGGAAAATGTGAGGTTGGCATTCCACTTGCCCATGATGCAAGGAGATGAACGCCCCTACACTAGAAGGGTCAACTTTGATCAAAGGTTGGACCAAGTCCTTATGGACATTTGTGTGGAAGGAGCTCAATGGAAGAGAGACTCCAAAGGCAAGCCAGTCCAACTAAGAAGACTGGACCTCAAGCCTATAGCTAGAGGATGGTTGGAGTTCATTCAACGCTCCATCATTCCTACTAGCAACCGATCTGAAGTTACTGTGGATCGGGCCATCATGATTCATGGCATCATGATTGGAGAAAAAGTAGAAGTTCATGAGGTCATCTCTAATGAAATCTACAAAATAGCCGACAAGCCTTCACCCATGGCACGGCTAGCTTTCCCTCACCTTATTTGCCATCTATGTTACTCAGATGGAGTTATCATAGAAGGAGACATCCTCATTGAAGAGGATAAGCCCATCACCAAGAAGAGAATGGAGCAAGCAAGAGAGACCCCTCACGGTTCTCAAGAGATGCATGAGGAAGCTCATCATCAAGAAATCCCTGAGATGCCTCAAGGGATGCACTTTCCTCCCAACAACTATTGGGAACAACTCAACACTTCCTTAGAAGATTTGAGCCATAATGTGGAACAATTAAGGGTGGAACATCATGAGCACTCCATCATTCTCCAAGAAATAAGAGAAGATCAAAGAGCAATGAGGGAGGAGCAACAAAGGCAAGGAAGGGACATAGAAGAGCTAAGGAACATCATTGGTCCTTCAAGAAGAAGACGCCACTAAAGGTGGATTCATTCCTTGTTCTTTATTTCTTTCTATTTTCGGTTTTTAATGTTGTGTTTATATATGTTTTGTGTCTTTACTTCATGATCATTAGTATGTAACCATGCCTTAAAGCTATGAATAAAAATCCATTAATCCTTCACCTCTCTTAAATGAAAAATGTTTTAATTCAAAAGAACAAGAAGTACATGAATTTCGAATTTATCCTTGAATTTAGTTTAATTATATTGATGTGGTGACAATACTTTTGTTTTCTGAATGAATGATTGAACAGTGCATAATTTTGATCTTGTTGTTCATGAATGTTAAAATTGTTGGCTCTTGAAAGAATGATGAACAAAGAGAAATGTTATTGATGATCTGAAAAATTATGAAATTGATTCTTGAAGCAAGAAAAAGCAGTGAAAAAAGAAAGCTTGCGAAAAAAAATGGCGAAAAAAATTAGAAAGAAAAAGAAAAAGCAAGCAGAAAAAGCCAATAGCCCTTAAAACCGAAAGGCAAGGGTAAAAAGGATCCAAGGCTTTGAGCATCAATGGATAGGAGGGCCCAAGGAAACAAAATCCAGGCCTAAGCGGCTAAATCAAGCTATCCCTAACCATGTGCTTGTGTCATGAAGGTCCAAGTAAAAAGCTTGAGACTAAGTGGTTAAAGTCGTGATCCAAAGCAAAAAGAGTGTGCTTAAGAGCTCTGGACACCTCTAACTGGGGACTCTAGCAAAGCTGAGTCACAATCTGAAAAGGTTCACCCAGTTATGTGTCCGTGGCATTTATGTATCCGGTGGTAATACTGGAAAACAAAGTGCTTAGGGCCACGGCCAAGACTCATTAGTAGCTGTGTTCAAGAATCAACATGCTTAACTAGGAAAGTCAATAACACTATCCAAAATTCTAAGTTCCTAGAGAAGCCAATCATTCTAAACTTCAAAGGAAAAAGTGAGATGCCAAAACTGTTCAGAAGCAAAAAGCTACAAGTCCCGCTCACTTAATTAAAATTATATTCATTGATATTCTGAATTTATAGTATATTCTCTTCTTTTTATCCTATTTGATCTTCAGTTGCTTGGGGACAAGCAACAATTTAAGTTTGGTGTTGTGATGAGCGGATAATTTATACGCCTTTTGGCATTGTTTTTAGGTAGTTTTTAGTAAATTCAAGCTACTTTTAGGGATGTTTTCATTAGTTTTTATGTTAAATTCACATTTCTGGACTTTACTATGAGTTTGTGTGTTTTTCTGTGATTTCAGGTAATTTCTGGCTGAAATTGAGGGACTTGAGCAAAACTCTGAAAAAGGCTGACAAAAGGACTGCTGATGCTGTTGGAATCTGACCTCCCTGCACTCAAAATGGATTTTCTGGAGCTACAAAACTCCAAATGGCGCGCTCTTAACGGCGTTGGAAAGTGGACATCCAGAGCTTTCCAGCAATATATAATATTCCATACTTTATTCGGAAATTGATGACGTAACTTGGCATTGAACGCCAAGTACATGTTGCTATCTGGAGTTAAACGCCAGAAAAATGTCATGATCCGGAGTTGAACGCCCAAAACACGTCATAACTCGGAGTTCAACTCCAAGAGAAGCCTCAGCTCGTGGATTGATCAAGCTCAGCCCAAGCATACACCAAGTGGGCCCCGGAAGTGGATTTATGCATCAATTACTTACTCATGTAAACCCTAGGAGCTAGTTTATTATAAATAGAACATTTAACTATTGTATTAGACATCTTTTGACAGTTTAATCTCTTGACTGTTTAGCCTTTGATTATTCGGTCTCTTGATCACTCAGGGGGCTGGCCATTCGGCCATGCCTGAACCTTTTACTTATGTATTTTCAACGGTGGAGTTTCTGCACACCATAGATTAAGGGTGTGGAGCTCTGCTGTACCTCAAGTTTCAATACAATTACTATTACTTTTTATTCAATTCTCTCTTATTCTTATTCCAAGATATACGTTGCACAACACTTTGATGAATGTGATGATCCGTGACACTCATCATCATTCTCACTTATGAACGCGCGTGATTGACAACCACTTCCGTTCTACCTTAGGCCGGGTGCATATCTCTTAGATTCTCCAACAGAATCTTCGTGGTATAAGCTAGATAGATGGCGGCATTCATGAGGATCCGGAAAGTCTAACCTTGTCTGTGGTATTCCGAGTAGGATCCTGGGAATCCGGAAAGTCTAACCTTGTCTGTGGTATTCCGAGTAGGATCCTGGGAATCCGGAAAGTCTAACCTTGTCTGTGGTATTCCGAGTAGGATTCCGGTATTGAATGACTGTGACGAGCTTCAAACTCCTGAAGGCTGGGCGTTAGTGACAAACGCAAAAGAATCAATGGATTCTATTCCAACCTGATTGAGAACCGACAGATGATTAGCCGTGCTGTGACAGAGCATTTGGACCATTTTCACTGAGAGGATGGGATGTAGCTATCAACCAAGGGTGATGCCTCCAGACGATTAGCCGTGCAGTGACAGCGCATACGACCATTTTCCCGAGAGGATCAAAAGTAGCCATTGATGATAGTGATGCCCTACATACAGCTTGCCATGGAAAGGAGTAAGAAGAATTGAAGGAAGAGCGAGTAGTGAAGTAGAGTTTCAAGAGGAACACAGCATCTCCATACACCTATCTGAAATTCCCACTATTGATTTACATAAGTATTTCTATCCCTTTTATTTTCTTTTTATTATTAATTTTCGAACCCATAAACCAATTTAATCTGCCTAACTGAGATTTACAAGGTGACTATAGCTTGCTTCATACCAACAATCTCTGTGGGATCGACCCTTACTCACGTAAGGTTTATTACTTGGACGACCCAGTACACTTGCTGGTTAGTTGAACGGAGTTGTGAATTCAACCGGTGCCATAATAATGATTTCATACAAGTACAAAAGAATATGGATCACAATTTCGTCCACCACCCACCACTTCCTCGAGAATGGGAGAATCACGTGCCGCACTGACAAGTGTATCCGACATAACGATGTCGGGAGGTGTGGGTGCCGTTTGTCCCCCATCATTCTCGGGAGGCGCCACCGATTGCTCCCCAGCCTTCTCGCCATCATCCTCCTCCAGGAAAGTCTTATACAAGTTCGCAAAGCCGGTCACTTCGGCAGACATCCCCACTGCAAACAAGAAATGAACAAATTAGTAGTCGGCATATCAAGGCAAAACAAGCAACTATGCAAATAATAATAACACGACGTAGACGACTCACGAATATAATCCCGGGCGACTTCCCGGCTACCCATAAGAAGGTGGAGATTCACATGATTTTTCCCAAAAATAGCCCATAATACGTCGGCTATCTTTCGATCCACAGCCGACATCCCCTTGTAAGTAACCTTGATAAAAGTATTGGACCCCACCCCGAAACTCCAATACGTCGGGATGAGGCGTGCTCCCTCCAACGATAACCAAAAAGGGTGACGACCCTTAACCGGACGAACCTTAAAATACTTGTCCTTGAACCCATGGTAAGAGTCCTCGAACAAACAAAATATCCTCCGACCCTGGGCAGATCGGAAGGACATGAACCATTTCCTTGTTTTCCCCTCCTTAGAAGGATTTGTAAGATTGAAGAAAAAGAGAAAGACATCAACAGACACCGGCAGTTCGAGATATTCACACACCATCTCAAAACAGCGGATAGAAGCCCAACTGTTCGGATGCAGCTGCGACGATGACACAGATATCCGACCAAGAAGCGCTATCTGGAAGGCAGAAAACGAGATGCGAACACCCACCTGAGTAAACATGGCCTTATAGAACCAGATCCAATCAGGAACTCGGGGGGAACGAAAATTAATTTCATACAGTCGTTCGTTGGGGGCGGGGACGAAGATGTCGTAGTTAGCTTCCTCGTCTGTCCCTCCACACAAGTATTCGGCTTGTCGAAACTCCGTCAACTCCCCCTCGTCCATCAAATTCGGCGAATCCTTCACATCGGAAGTCACCCAGGAGTAGGGGTCGTAATTCGAAGTGGACGGAAAAGCCCGAGAAACGACGCGAGGCATACCTACAGTGGGGGTACCACTCCGTTAGTCTATGGGGTCGGGAGTCCGGGAAAAACCCAGAAAGTATATTTGTCCTACCCACCAAATAAGATCAAGCACGGCTAAAAGATAAACCCCAAATAGCCTATCCTGGAATGGTAACCCCCCTAACACGCCCTACTTGACATTAAAAAAGTATCTATCCTACGAAAATCAAACAAAAAGCAGCAATCACATACAGTAGACATGCAAGAAAGCATTGAAGCAGAAGAGAGAAGGGGTCGATGATTACCTGGATTGATTGCGAAAAACTTGAAAAAGAAAGGGACGCGCAGGAATGCTGGAATAAGTCTCTGGATAATAGAGAATGCAGAAGGAGGAGATTGGAGAAGCAAGAGTTGGAAAAGGAAAACTAATGCAAAACTGTTTAAAACTGCCGTAAAGGGAGCGCGAAAGGCTTGGGGGCAAAATGGTCTTTGCGTACAGGATTTTCCAACCCATTATGAGCATTTAATGCTCTGCGCGAGGAACGAGGCGACGGATGATCGTCCCAACAACGAACGAGCACGCACACAAGAGGCGCGTTCCCTCCACGGACCACCGACCTGGCGACAATGAACGAGTAGATAACACGCCACCAACAGCCTGTGTGGCTAATTGCTGGCGCGTTGGGGGCACTGTTACGGCCTGGCCCAGGCCACTTGCGGGTCAACCCGACCCACTGATGACCCGAACCGAACGGTCGGGCACGTGCAACTCACTACGCAACCCGAACACGCGTCCTTAACAGCTCTCCACTGCAGCTGTGATGAAGCTTCGAGGAAGGTGGGCCTGTCCTTGCAGGGCCCACATCTGACACGGTATAAATGGGGAAGGAACTGCCCTTCCCCCAAGATACGTCACACACTGCCTTACCCCTTTTTTTGCCTGCACATTCGACTAACTTGAGCGTCAGAATGTCATTGCAAGTGGCACCCCCTCCTCAAGAGCTCGGAACGTCGGCTCCCCGTCTCGCCCATACGACCCACTCCAGATCACGCACCATCTATCCACACGAAGACCATCCCGAACCGTCCAGTACGCGACCTACCGAACAATATATATATATATATATATATATATATATATATATATATATATATATATATATATATATATAATAAATTAATTTTATTAAATACGTATTTATCACAAACAAATTCATATTTTTCACTAAATTTATATTTACAATTATTAGCATAATTGAACTATTCCAAATCACTCATTATAATTTTATTAATTTAGAAGTCATCTACATAATATTAAAAATTACTATAAAAAAATCATTATAACTACAAAAATAATATATTTGTTTTGATCTTCAAAAAACCAATTTATAGTTTTTCACTATATTCAGATCCTTAAAAAAAACAAAAAGTAGGTTTTAACCTTTTTCCTTTAATGACCGAAAGAAAAAAATAATAATAATAAAAAAATAAAAATATTATTCGTACATTAAAATCAATCACTAAATTTAATTATCAATATATTTATATATAAATATATACGTAATTTAATTTATTTTTAGTATATATTTATATTTTAAAATATTTTTTAAATTAATGATTAATTTTAGTATATACATGCTATATTACATATAAAAAAAAAAAAGAGAAAGTCACTGTTCATTTTATCCTGATTTTTCCAACCATTTTCTTTTTCTTTCTATTTTACGACCCTCTCTCGTCATCTCTGAAGTTTCATTCACACACGAACGAAAGAAAAAACGATGAATGTCCTTTGAATTTCGATCTGTATCTCCTTTTTCTTCATACCACAAAATCATGGACCCTAGTGGATCGTACCCGGTCTCAGGAGGAGGAGCAACCCAAATGAAAATGACGATTCGGCCCTCCCACTCGCACCACCACTCTGAGAGCAGCAACAGCGACCGCGCACTCGACTGCAACCTCACCTCCCTCTGCGATCACATCCAATCCGAAGGCTTCAACTCCGGCGCCTTCTCCGACATCCTCCTCCACGCCCTCGGCTCCACCTTCCGCCTCCACCGCCTCCTCCTCTCCCGAAGCTCCTATTTTCGGTAACCAACTCACTCGCTCTTACTCATTCACTCATCAATTGGAACCGTTAGGGTTTGTTAATTGATTGCAAATGTTATTTATTTGTTGATTAATTAGGAACATGCTTCATGGACCTTGGAAGGAAGCATCTGCACCGGTTGTGACTTTGCACGTGGACGATAAAAACGTTAACGAAGAGGCCATTACTATGGCATTGGCTTATCTCTATGGCCACCACCCTAAGCTTAACGACAACAATGCTTTTCGTGTTCTCGCTGCTGCTTCCTTCCTAGACCTTCAGGTACCAATCAATTCTGGGTTAATAGTTGTGCGTCAATTTGGTACTGGTTCTCGAGAGGTTAGACGCCTCTGATTGATCAATTGATCAATGAAAGATACAACCACGAATCAAAGTGGTTCTTCTGACACGTTGAAGGTGGCATAGATCAATTTTGTGACGTGTCATGAACTTACGGAAATGACCAATTCTATTCACTGTTAGTTGTATACTTGTATCTTTCAGGACGAATTTGAGGTGTCCGATTTTTTTGACCATCAAGTTGACGCTTTGAAGAATCATTTTGACCTTTAGTCCAATCAATTTCATGCATTTTAAATTTTAAATTTTGTTTAAAAAAAATTCTGTGCAGGATTTGTGTGCAATATGTACGGACTTCATTATATCAGAGCTTTGGACTTCTAATTTCTTGGCTTACCAGGTTAAACATGCATAATGCTACCCTCATTGTGAATTGCAAGTAATACATCTTTCAGATTTTTACTATCACTGGGATAGTTATTCATGTGGGGTATGATTGGAATCTAGGTGTTTGCCGAGAACCAGGACTATGGCATCCATGGGGAGCGTGTAAGAAATGCTTGTTGGGGCTACCTTTGTCAAAGTGGGGGCATGGAATTAAAAGAGGTAATTTGGGTAGGAAGATAAAATCACATTCTTCTAAATATCGCTTACCGTTCTTTAGTTGTGGTTCTTGGTTATGTATATTTGTTTTGAATATGAGGAGTACGTTAGATTAGTTGACATTTGGTTGTTTGTTGCAGGTGCTTCCTAAACTTTCATCTCAAACATTGCATGCATTACTGACCAGTGATGAACTATGGATACCAAGTGAAGAGAAGAGGTAGGTGGTTTTTATGAGCTTCTATTTGTTTTTCTTTTACTTTTTTTCCTTTTCTTCCGTTAACAGCTTGAGTTTCGTTGTTTGTGTAACACTTGTCTCAAATTTCATTATAAGGTTTGAGTTGGCTTTGTATGTGTTCCTTGCAAAGAGTGCTCAGTGGAAGGCCAAACATCCTGAACATGGAAGTTCCAGTTCTGAGTCTGGAACTGATATCCATTCTGATTCTGATCACTCTAAGGGGAAGAGTGTATCTGACGGCTGCACTGATAAGAGGTTGGAAACTGATCTAGAGCAAATGAGTCTTAAAAGTGGTATAAAGGATCCTAATGCCCGTAATCTTCTAGTTGAGCTTCCAGACTTCAACAATGCAGCTTCTAACTCCAATCAACAAAGTGAAGAAGCTTCATATACAAGCTCATCAAACCTGAAACCAACATACTCTTGCAACATGGAAGGGCCTTCATCAATGGGTGATTCATTATCTGATACAGATGGCATCAGAACATCATGTTCCTATGTTGAGATGCCTGTTGTTGCTGGAGCAAATGGTGTGGCTATGGAAGGGCCATCTGAGGAAGGATCTTGCTTCCATTTGGATAACAATAGTTGGATTGTTAGGGATCAATCTAGAAACCGTTTTTCATCAAATTCTTCTTCTAGCGGGGTCTCATCCAATGATTGGGGAAGATATGGAGCACCATTTTTTTCATGGGGTGGAAGAGTTGTTGGCAAAAGACGTCTTGAAGCTCACTCCAAAAGAAACTATGCAGATCATGGGGATGAATATGATGCATTTCTTAACATATTTGAAGGGGGCTCTCTCTTATACTGCAACATGTCTTTTGAGGCTCTTTTGAATGTCAGAAAGCAACTTGAAGAGTTGGGTTTCCCTTGCAAAGCTGTGAATGATGGTCTTTGGCTTCAGGTATTTCTTTGTTGCCATTTACATTGCACCTCTTAAACAAACACTGCCTATGACTTCACCAATGACCCAACATATGTTGCAGAATATATTTGAAATTTAATTTTATTGGTTTTTATTAGATGCTTCTTAGTCAGAGGGTGCAAGAAATTGCTGCTGATACCTGCAAAAGTTGCTCCCTTATGAGTATGGCTTGCACCTGCCGGCAACCATTTACATTTTCACATGGAGCTAATTCCACTGGATTTTACATTCAAGAACATAACCAGAATAATATGCATGCGAACATGGGCAATATATATGTTTCCGAGCCTTCTCCAGGTGAAGGAAATGGCATCTTTAGACCTGTACGAGTACATGTTAGAGGGGCTATAGATGGGCTTGCAGGTATTGGTCGTGGAACTACATTTGTTCCAGCAGCTGCTTCTGCTCCTACACGATTTGTCTTTTCTCGTGTACCATTTGGTGTTGGGAACAGAAACTACCAGCAATCTGCAGCCAATGATGATTCAGAGATGCGAACTGATCACAACGGCGACCTGTCTGGAGATGGATTGACAGCTTTGGTTGGATTAAGTCAAGGTGGGGTTAATGGAATAAATGTACATGGAGAACTTTCTCAAAGGGGATATGAAATGGACATGCAAGGCAGAATGTCTGGAACTGCAGGAGGCCCAAGTACTGGTGGTATTCCTATGCAGATGTTAGAGACACCAGAACATAACGGTGGAATAGAATGGGAGAATTCAAATAATTCATCTATATCATTGGATTTGAAAACGCCTTTAAGCCATTTCCCCCCTTTTCGCTTTGGGTGAGTCAACCTCTCTACAACTTTCCAGAGTTGTTAAAGTAAATTTTGCTATTACTGGTTTGTGCGTTTTATGCCCTTAGCTCTCACAGTTGGTGACACCTCTCTGTTACTGCCAATATACTTCACAATATTAATAATTTAGTGTGGTTAATATTCACACACAATCACATTGGCTACACTATGTTTCATTGAACTTTCAATCTTCCTCCTGTGCATGAGATTTTATATCTATTTCCTGCTTGTGAAGGTTCCTCCTCTGTTCCTCTCCTTTGTGTTTCCCTTAAGTTGTGTTGTTTTAGGTGTTTTAGTTTAATGTAGGTTATGTATAATGCATACTGTAACATGCTAATGGTGTATATCCAATGTTGTTTCTTGTATCACAGAAGCTGTCTTGCAGTTAGAGTGAGATAGTAGGGGTCTTTTTGTTTTGATTAGTAGTTTGGTTAAAATGCAAATTGTCCTTCCTGTTTTTACCCTTTCAAAATTGTGCCCTTGTCTCAATTTTGACAGTTATCTTGCTTAAACTTTCTCTACAATTGGTTTTAATTTGAACATTGAAAGTTGAAACTAAATACTTATTTGCCACTTAGTGAAATTTGAGGCTGTTAAATTGTCAAAATTGAAATCACATTAGGGCTATTTGGCAAAGGTTCATAGTCAGTGTAGGTGTTTTCATTTTAATAAATAATTTGTATACATTTAATGTTTCTTTTGCTGTGGTTTACAGGGTCCAATTTGAGGATGTGCACAGACTCGGTGATGGTCAGGTTAAGCATTCTCCAGAAATGTTCTATGCTGGTTCTTTATGGAAGGTTGGCAAAAAATAATCACTATATTATCTTGCTTGAGTTTACGTGTTCTGATATGAACAGAGTTTCTGTTTGAATCTTTAGGTCAGTGTACAGGCTTTTAATGATGAGGACCCTCAGGGAAGGCGTACACTGGGTAATGTCTCACTGCATTGAATGTTCACCTTTGGACTGTGAATTAAGTATGTAAATTCTTATTCTATCTGGGAGCTTATGTTTAGTGTTGGTGCAGGTTTGTTTCTTCATCGTCGGAAGGCAGAGATAACTGATATACATAGAAAGGTAAGAAGGACTGATTTTCAGCATTTAAAAGATAGTTTTGGACTTTGGAAATCATACTCTGTTTCTGAAAATGAATTGCTTTATTTCAATAATATAGAGTAACGTCTGTCCATCAGGTACATTTAAACTCAAATTGGGTGCTGATTGCCAGTAGTTGGAGTTCTAGTATCAGCATGCCACATTCTTAGTTGTTTTAAATGTGTATACCATATATAACGTGTCGTTGATTATAAATCTTCTGGAATTCTATCTAACCTAACGTATTTCTATGAAATGTGTTTTCAGGTGCACATGTATGTTGACTCTCGTGAAAAGGTGACTGCTCGCTACCAGGTAATGCTGGGGTACTGAACCTATGCTTTTATCATGTGGTGGTTTGTGATTTTCTATTATTTTAGTCGTTCCTGATACTGTTATCATTCTGGTTAATGGTTTTGTTTTCCATCTGCCTGGTCCATTCAGTTGATTTGTCCATCCAAGAGGGAGGTAATGGTGTTTGGAAGCTTTAAACAAACAGGCACTCTTCTACCTAAAGCTCCTAAAGGATGGGGTTGGCGAACTGCTCTATTATTTGATGAGCTTGCTGATCTTCTCCAAAATGGAGCCCTAAGGGTCATTGCTGTGGTGCAGCTTGTTTGAGTTAAACAGGTAAAGTTTCTTTGCATATACCAAAAAGTTGAAAATTCTAATGGTTTGTGAAAGCCAAATTGCTTGTAACTACTCTTTTCTAAAATATATAATTTGATCGGTTTCTTTCTTTTGTCCAATCTTACAGGAGATGAAGTGATGAACCATGGTCAAAGTCTTCATTGTACATGAATAAAATAGGAAAGTTCAGGAGTTGCATGCGCTATATCGATGAATAGCACGAGTAAATGCCATTTTTGTTTGCATCTGCCTTAATATTTGGATGAGCAACAAAGCATCGTCTTCACATATATAAGAGGGCTTTTTTTATGCTTTCTTATTTTCTTCAGGCAACTAAAGCACAACAATATTAACATTGTTGTATGAGATAGAAATAATTAAAAATAATGTAAAATTATAATTCGGCAGTGTCTCCATCAGGTGCTCTTAATCAACATGACATACCTATCTTGGATTCAGTCTCCAAAACATGGGTGACCTACACCTGAAATGAATGAATTTTAACCTGTTTATATTGGAAAGCTGAATGAGAACTACAATTCATAATTATAGATTGATCTTGATCTTGGTCTTGATAATGTGGGATGTGGACTGTGAATTTTTGAGATAATATACTTATTACTGTACTTCCTTAGCTTTTAATTTTTGAAGTCTTCCAACATTTTTACCAAGTAATGCCATCAAATTTTGCATCGTCTTCATTCTTTTTCGTCTTAGGCTCAAGTTCTCAAAGTTGCAGTGCACGCTTTTTGGCCGAAGGAGAGCTATATTGTCACCGTTTGCGCTTTTTCTCATCATTTTCTGTAATTTTCTCTTTACTAATGGACAAGAAGAAACGGTACCCTGGTGAAGTTTTGGAACACAGTAATGCTACATCTTCAAGGTAAAAAGATGCTAACTAGAACTTCAACAGAAATTATGTGAGTAATTGAATCATGGACGATGAGAAATGGTGGAGCCGACTTGCCATAATTCATATTCTTCAATAAATGAATGTAATTTTTTTATTAGTCAAAGAGTAATTACCCAAATCAGTTCCTAAGGATTTTAAAAGCGGATATTTTAGTCCTCAAGAAAAATTAATATACAGATTAATCTGAAAGTTTTACTTCGAGAGACAAATAAGTCCCCATTTCATTTTCCGGCAGTTATTACCCAAATCAGTCCCCAAAAATTTTAAAAACGGACATTTTAGTTCCTAAAAAAATTAATATATAAATCAATTCTCAACGTTTTTCTAAATTATTATTATTATTATTATTATTATTATTATTATTAATTACATAATAATACTATATCATGATTTTTTTGTATTTTTTGGACAAAAATAATAATAAATTTATTTATTAAATTTTTATGTATGTATTTCTAATATAAAGAAGAATATATATATAGTCACTCAATAATAATAATAATTTTTTTTATGGAGGACTGTTGTTTGATGGAGGAAAACGTTAGGGATTGATTTGTATATTAATTTTTTTTAGGGACTAAAATGTCCATTTTTAAAATCCTTGAGGACTGATCTGAGTAATTACATTGCCGGAAAATGAACTGGGGACTGATTTGTCTGCCGGAGTAAAACCTTAGGAATTAATTTCTGTGTATTAATTTTTCGAGAAATGCTATTTGTACACCAAAATTAGCTACTAAAACCAGCCACTAATATATTTGTGTATAAATACATGTGTAGTTTAATTTATTTTCAATGTATATTTATATTCCAGCATGTATTTTATATTGGTGGCGGACTTTGATGGCTAATCTTGGTGTACACGTAGCATAACCCTAATTTTTCTTAAGGACTAAAATATCTGATTTTAAAATCCTTGGAGACGGGTAATTACTCTTAGTCAAATATCGACGGATTTATTCTTTCATATAATAAAAAGAAAGAGTACAAGAAACTAATTTTAGTCAGCTAATATTAGCCAACTTTAGAATTTAAGTCTATAATTTAGGATTTAGAATTTAAAATAAACAAAACAATCTTAAAAAAGTTAACTATGCTGAAAAAAAAAAAGTTATCTAAAATTACTCATTAAAATTAGAACCATTGAATTATTTTTTCCTTTCTACCATAGTTACCTTTCTTTTGTAACTTCAATGATTCAATCATATAGATATTAAATTAATGTGAATGTAAGTGAAAGTGTGAAACCATATTTCTAATCCAATTGAGCGTGGTATATATGTGGGGTACAAATGGTGTGCATACAAAAGGGGACGGATAGTGACTCGAGAGTGTGCTATCAATATCATCAATATTAGTCAATGACATTATTAGTACTATTGGGACGCTGCAAAATGTTGTTGGCAGAATAACAATAATGTATGAAGTTTAGTTGGGATTGGAGGCTCAAGCTCAGCCACATTTGAATATATTTATTGTTATAGAACTTATTAGGATATCTGAAAATTAATTAATTTAGTCTCCAAATTAAATTTCAAACATCTTTAAAGAGTTTAGGATCAAATTGATTATTTCTTCAAAATTCAGGATCAGATTGAACATTCTCTCGTGTCGAAGTTATTAGTTTTGTTTCTTTTTATTTGTTTGATGTAGATAATGAGATTCGGCACCGTAAAACAAAATGGAAGAGAATAGTACTATAGTAGTAGTAACTAATATGGCACCGGCACCGGCACCATATGCAGAACGTGACACTCTTCTTATAGCATAAAATATGCTGCACGTGGTGCTCGCTTTCGAGTTTCGAGTCTAGCTACTTGGTTTTCTTTATTTATTCCTAGTACGTTTAAAAATTAGCTATGATATATGTACACTGACACGGATACGGGACACTATACAGGACACGTCGAGACGCGAATTTTAAAATTTTACATGATATGGAGATACGCATACATATAAAATTTAAAGTATTTTTTAAATAAATTGTAATGATAATTTGATATTTATTGATATTAAAATATAAATTAATTTTTTTAATATCTTATTTTAATTATATTAAGTATTTAAAATATTTTTTGTTTTAATAATTAATAATATATATTATATTTAAATTTATTTTAAGAATATATGTTAAAAATAAGACTGGACAGCTGATACCTGATGGTATTTAGGTGTGTCTAGACGTGTTCGGAGAAAAATTTTTTATTTTTTATTAAGAGATGGTTGGATACAACAGTGTTGGACGAGTGTCGATAAATGTCGTGTCCAAAATGAAACCAACACGCAAACACAGTAACTCAGCAAGGTGTCGTGCTTCCTAAAAAATTAGTAATGGATTCTATCACAAGGTAGCTGAAAAATGTTTATGTTCTAATGAAATGAGTGCGATATCACATAGTTGATAGTTTGCTCCAACATGCAATAAATATTTGTAGTATGTATTATTATGTGGTTACGACGTCAAGTCAATACTTAGTGCAACGGTTATATATATATATATATATATATATATATATTTTATGAAGTCAAACTTTGTTTAATTGTTTGAGCTTTTGATTTTTTTTTTTAAAAAAGCACAATAATGGCGGCAACTTTATTTGGGAAAAAGTTTAAATGCTCACAGAACAAGATCTACACATAACACATTAGTGAATTACTATGGTGGCTGTCTTTATTTCTTTATTCCATGCTTTCTCAAAGTTGCCGACTACAAAATAATAGATAATGAATCGGAATAAACTATTTAGCTTACTTTAAAAATTCTGTCTTTAATACAGCATGAAGCTATATGTAGTATAAAATCAAAGGCATATTATATTGAAAATTTAATGTTATTGAAAACGCTGACAAGAGGATTAATTACAGTTCTGCCAAAGAAAAAACCTTACATAAGTCTAAAAATATGGGAATTAAATTCAAGATTTTAAATTTTCAGCATGTGCCAAAATTCTTTAGAAACATGCTCCAATTCTTTTTTTTTTTATTTTCCAATGGAAATATATCTTTTTTTTTCCAATGTGAACGGGGTGTTTGAGTGTGAATAAATCTACTAGGAAGCTTTGTGTCTAAGAAAATAAGAAGATAGCATAGAGTCCATAGTGAAAATTTTAACTGATCGGAGATACTTACAAGAGGATAGGACGATAATAACATTATACATGCACTAACCAATTATCTTGGAATTTAGGGTGTCCAAATTCATCCTCTTATACCAAAAATTCACCTAATTCGTTTGCTTTAATCCATTGTTCCAAAATGATACTCCTATTTGTTATTTAGAAACTAATAATGGAGTACACGATTCAACCAATCAAGCGAATGTCACATACGTAATGTAAACATAATCTCGTATTTTTCCTTTTTCACACCATTAGTATTTGAAGTGTCTTAATATACGGCTTTATTTCTATTACAATTATTCATAGAATATATATGTGATAGAATAATAGAACACTTGCATCCTCGCACTATATATCTTCGGTTCCTAGTGCACTATATATCTACTATCTAAGTCAACTAATGCGAAAAGACTACTTAGCTAATTATAACCATTTAGCTTAAAGAAGAACAAGTTGAAAGTGCCCTTAGAAAAAATGCTTTTTACTTTTGAAATGATTTTGAGCAATATATTTATTAGAAAAACGGTGTAAATACGTGAATTAAGGAAAAGACATCACAAAGAGTTACAGCAATTGGATTGGAACAAATTTAGAGTCGTTGCAAAAAAAAAAAAAAAAAAATTCAAGTTCTACAATTTTGATGATGAAGATTTTCTCAAATTTTTTATGATTCAGGATATAATTTATAACCAAAAAATTAGTGCCAAGATTGCTCCGGATGCTATCAATTCTAATCTTTTTGTACCAATTTAATGATAACTTGAGTTATAGAAATCTAAATGAGATAGTTTTAGTGATATTAGAAAGTTAATATTCAGCACTTAGAAACGATATGTATATGTCTACAATATACAGTAAATTTGAGCCGTACACGCCATCAGTTTTTGCACCGTAAATTAAGCTCACATGACATCATTAAAGATGCAGGTGGCACACACTTTAGGCCTCCAAAATATCCCAAATTTCGGATTTCTTTCGGTATTTAAATAAAAATTATGAAGGAAGAAAAGGAAGAGATTTTAGGAATTAGTTTAGTATGATATTATTAGATTTTTAGGGAAAGAAGCTCTCATCTCTCTAGAATTAAAGTAGATTTAGTTAATTTTTTGTCAATTTTTCTTTAGTTTTAATTTCTAATCTTGTTTTAATTTAGTTTTATTTACATTTTCTTATTCTTCTATTTTAGTTCATTAACTTTTTCTTATTAGTTTTTATTCATATTATTTTAGCTTATGAACTCTTGTTAAATTTATAATTTTTTTAATGAATTTGATGTTTTATATTTTCTTGTTGCTTATTGGAGTTATTATTATTACTTTCTTGAATTGGGTAGTTATAAATTTTACAAATTATTGTAATTTATGACGTTCTATGTTTATACACTTGTTAGGTGTTTGATAAAATGTTTGAATTAGTTATAGAATAATTTTTTTTCTTGGCTTGGAGTAGGTTGAGAAATTAGGTGATCTTGAGTAATTGATGTCCAATATTGATTGTTAATTTAAAGTTGTTAATTAATTTTGTTTTCATTGACGCTAATCTTTTACTAATTCAATTAGTAAGTTGGTTAGGACTTATGGATTAAGATTAATTATGTATATTTGATTTTTCTCAATGTATAGAGGTTAGCAAAATGAGATTAACTCTTCGTAATTATCATATTTATGGTCAATGATAAGGTAGTGATCTTTAACCCTCAACCCCTTTCATGATCTTTTTAACATTTGAATTTACTTTCTCTTCTTTAGTTAATTAGCTTAATTACTCCTAATTTAATTTCTTATTATTTACATTTTTTGTTTATTGCGCTCAAAATTTCGATTTCTCCCATAGCTAATGATTGAGCACCCGATTGCAATTCCTAGGGAGAACGACTAAGGATTAAACTCCCGATTATTTATTTTAAAATTTGTGACATCTTTTTACTAAACTTTGAAGAGAGTTGAATTTCAGTTTAGAACTACGACAAATCTTGTGCTTTAACTTGTGAAAATTTCTAAGCCGGTGTTTAGCGCTTCATCAAGTTGCCTGATGTATTTTCTAATACAAAAAGGATAATTAAATCATATACACTAGCTGAAAATGCTCTAATTCGAATTGATGTTCCAGTTGGACAAATGGTCACGAAAACAAATACACGCCAAAAGCGTGGTAGACCTATCGGTTCCAAAGACAAAATCTTCAAAAAAGAAAAGATGTCAATACTATTTCTGTTAAAAATAATAAAGATACAGTAAAGACACCTATGGTTGTCCAAAACTCTAATGTAATTTTAAAACCTATTAGATACATATGGGTATTTGTGAGAAAATAAAATGAAAAAAATAAAATTATACGCTACAAAGCTAGACTTGTCGCGCATGAGTTTTAACAAAGACCTGGAATCGATTATGAAGAAACATACTCCCCTGTGGTGGATGCAATTACATTGCGTTATCTATTCAGTTTATCTACATACTATAAGTTTGATATACATCTAATGGATGTGGTGACAGCTTATTTATATAGATCATTAGATCGTGATATCTATATGAAAGTCTCTAAATGACTTAAAACATCTAAACCATCTAATGAATACTCATAGCGATTATATTCAGTCAAATTGAAAAGGTTTTTATATAGTCTAAAGCAATCTGGACAAATATGGTATAATCGTCTTATTGAGTATCTGACACAAAAGTAATTCAAGAATAATGATATATGTCTATATGTTTTCATAAAAAAATTGTATTTGGATTCATTATAATTGCTGTGTATGTTGATGATTTAAATATCAATGGAACTCCTAAAGATATTCTAACAATTATAAAAACTCTAAGAGAAGAGTTTGAGATGAAAGATCTTGGAAAGACTAAATTTTGTCTAGACTTGCAGATCAAACATACAAATAAAGGGATCTTTACTCATCAAACAACTTATACAAAAAGATTCTTAAAGAGATTCTATATGGATAAGACACATTCATTAAGTACTCCAATGATCATATGATCTTTGGATATGAAAAATGATTATTTCTGTCCTAAAGAAGAAAACAAAAAGGTTCTTGGTCTTGAACTACTATACCTCAGTGCCATTGAAGTACTAATATATCTTGCTAATAATACACGACCTGATATATCATTCGTTGTAAATTTATTAGTAAGATATAGTTCCTCTCCAACCAAAAGACATTGGAATGGTATTAAACAAAATTTTTTATATCTTTACGAAATAATTGATATGGGACTATTTTATCCATGTGAATCCAAGTCACAATTAGTTGGTTATGCATATGTAGAATATTTATCTAATCCACGCAAAGGCAAATCTCAAATTGGATATCCATTCACATATGGTCATACAGTTATATCATGGAGATCCACAAAATAGACTATAGCAGCAATATCCTCTAATCATGCTAAAATACTTGCGATATATGAAGCAAGTCATGAATATTTCTAGTTTAGAGGTTTGACTCAATACATTGAATCGCCATGTGGATTATTTAATCAAAAAATAGCTCCAACTATTTTGTATGAAGATAATGCAGCATGCATTGCTCAACTTAAAGGTGAATACATCAAAGGTGATAGAACAAAACATATTTGTCCTAGATTTTTCTTCACTCGTGACCTTCAAAATCAAGGAACAATCAGTATTTAACAGATTCGTTTAAGTGATAATTTGGCATATTTATTCACAATTCTATTTCCAACATTCTTTTTTAAAAGATTGGTGCACCAGATCGAAATGCGTCAATTTCGAAATCTTAAGTGATGTTACTAACAGGGGGAGATACTATATTCTTTTTTTAATTAGATTTTTATCTTTATTGATTTTTTTATAAAACTTTTAATGAGATAGTTCTTATCACAAAAAGATATTGTATTTTTTTCATTAAAAAATTTTTTATTAAATTTTTTTTGGTAAAATTTTAATAAAACATATCTAAATAGACATCTAAACAGGAGTATTATAATATTATTATATTATATATGATGTGAATGTCAAGTTTGGTGATACCTCAGGCATCAAACTAAACAAATTTAATATCAAATATGACAACTCAAATTGATAGCATTTTGCATTCCTGAAGCCTAATATCAATGGACAATAATACCATTTAAACTTAAAATAGCCCCATCTCTTTTTCAAAAAGCCATGACCAAAATCTTTGACCTCATACTGCACTCCACACTTATTTATATTGATGATATCTTATTGTTCTCAAAGGACAGTGAAGCCTATAAGACACTCCTAGCCCAATTCACTCAAATTGTCAAAAAATAGGGAATCATGCTATCATAAAAAAAGAACTCTCTTGCTAAAACAAAAATTGAATTTCTCAGGATAGTCTTCGAAGATAGATTTTTTCAACCAGAAAATCATATTGCCAAAGAATTAATCTATTTTCCTGATGAAAACATGACGATCAAACAAATCCAACAATTTTTTAGAATTGTAAACTACATCAGAGACTTTATTCCAGATGTGACTAGACACACCAGCCAGCTGTCAAAACTCCTAAAAAAGAAGTCCCACCATGGGGACTTGAGCAAACCACAGCTGTCAAAATCCTGAAGAAGATAGCACAAGACCCCTCCTTTAAAGATTCTCAGCACGGGAAAAAGAATATTGCAGACAGATGCTAGTGATGAATTCTGGAGAGCTGTGCTACTTGAAGAAATTGATGGGACAAGACACTATTGTGCTCATGCTAGTAGACAATTCAAAGAATCTGAAAAACATTACCATGCCACTTACAAAGAGATTCTCGCTGTTAAACGAGGGATAGAAAAATTCAATTTTCACCTCAATTCTTATCATTTCACTGTGAAAATGGATAATACCTCTTTTCCATCAATACTTGAAATAAAAAAAAAAAGATCCTGCCAGACTCTCAACTCTTGCGGTGAAAAGACTAGTTTTTTCGCTATAAATTTGAAGTAAGACACATAAAGGGACTCCAAAACACACTTGTTAATTTTCTATCCAGACCTACCAAAAAATCGATCCCAAAACCAATCCATTACATTTACACTATGAGTACACACAATTCTTCATACACCATTCCATTTCCTAATTGTCCGCTCCACAGAAGTTCATACAGAAGAAAGATTGGTCCTTTTTTCCTCAAAGCAAGATCTCAGACAGAATTTTAAATAAATTGTCTAGCCAGACAAACCTTGTTTTACTGACTACACTAGCTCCTTATCATTAGCCAAATCCATCCGAACCCAAGGTATTTCAATATGGATACCCCTTTCTGCACTATACCAATAATCCAAGGACCTATACCAGAGGAAATGATGTGATATATTTGGGCTCTGTCTTCTATGTATACATGTGCCATCATAGTACCAATCTTCCCTATATACCATATCATGTGTAATCACTGTCAAACACAATCCCATCTAGTCAGGTTATTCTCTATGTATGCCCCACTTGATGCATGGAGAGGAATGTTATATACATGCTCGACAGACACCAACTGTGGGATAAACTTTTTCAGGCAAAACAAAAATTTTATTGTTTTGTCACCTTATAGAGAAATTATTTTATTGCAAGAGACCCACACACCATGAACAAGGTCGATATTGTTGGATACTTTACCATATGGCCCACGGATGAAAAGACAGTTCTAAATGCTTTGGCCAAATACCTTTGTCAACTTTGGTAACCTGGACTATATGGAAAAAGAGATGCAGTTGAAGGACTCCCATTTCAAATAGATGTTCCACCAATAGCTCTCCAAGAGTTCCAGTCCAGATTCATAACTTTAGGAATAATTAATCAATTTGGACAATACTCTTTTTATGCTTCAAGAGACCAGCCTAGCACGTCTAGACATATCTCAAACAGAAATTCTGAGAAAGATCTGAATTCTGAAGATCTAAATGGAAGAGTATATGCCTTACCACCAAGCCCAACCAGAAATGATGTAAAGATAACTAATGACGTTAAAAGCCCATACTCAGACCCATATAACTCGTATCTGCAAGATGCCCAATATCCTAATAAAGAAAACACTGAAGACTCGTTTACCTATATCTACAAGACCCAGATATGGATCTTAGAGCTGTCAATTTGGCTTCTGATGAGACATCATCCTTCTGAAGGATGGTCCTCGCAGTGAGGTTTGCTTGATTATTCCAGGTCTCTAAAAAACAGTAGTCACCGTTCCATCACTATTATGGGTAATAGTTGGAGGTGTTGTAGTATGAATATCAACCTGTTTTTTTGGAAAAGTTTTCTCATAATCAGTAATCCATTCCAATGGAATGATAAAAGAAAGTTTATCAGTAGTGATTATTTTTGGAATGTTTATGATTGCTGGCCCTCTAGCATTATTTGTGAACATGAATAATGCTTTTTCTATAGTTTTTACAATTAATTTAACGAGTGAAATTAAAGAGTTCAAACAAAATTTAATATTATAACATTGAGTTTCTTTTTCATTATAAAAATTTTATGTGAATTCTATTCATACTATTTTTTGATGAACAGAATTCTCTACAGAAATAAGCTCAAAGCATACTTTATGGTACTCGATTGAGGAAGAAAGAAATATTTTATGGCAAGCTTAGTATTACAACAATATACACGCAATTACGGAAGACCCATAAATTGCTCAAAAACAAGTGAATGTAAAGTTGAAGTAAACTTGGTGGAAATTGACGACATAACACATGACCCATGACGTGTGTTTATGCAAATTTGGCTATTTGTCTTCTTAATTAGGGTTCACACATATTGACATTATCGTCGGATGCACAAATTGATAAGGATATATCCATCTTTAATGCAAAAAAAAAAATTGTTAATTAAAAGATCAATTTAATTATTAAAATTTTTTTATATTATAATTTTAAATAATTCATTTGATTTTAAAAATTTATTCTGAATTAGATGCTTTTACAATTCAAAGCATATTAGGAATGCCCATCAATAAAACTTTAAAAGGTTGATCAAATTTTTATTCTAATCTCTAACAGTGCATCAAAATTTCTGATTAACATTTTAATCTCCCCTGCTTTGCAGGTTTATTTTTCCAAAACATTTCTAATTCAAAGGTTTCACCACCGTGGTTGTAGCTTCAGACCTTCGTATATAAATCTTTTCCCTGAGTATAATTCTTATCATAATTCTAAATTTTAAAATTATTTTATATAATTATCATTGTAAATTATTATTACATCAATAAAAATATTTCTATTATCTCAAATCTCACATATACTATACAATACTATGCACTATTATATATTTGCAACAAGGTGCTTATTATTATATGCCCAGCTCCTGATTACAATATTGATTAATATAATTGCATAATAATCATATAAAATATTTTTATATAACTACATGATGATGATTAGTATTAGTATTAGTATTAGTATTTTCACTATATTGTACTTCTAGATGCGTGACTCGCATGGAGTTTATTTTATTCAACTAAATGATCCCACCCTTCAAGCAAGCCGCATTGAAAATCAATTCATTTTCACACACATAGCTTAATACATCGACATTCCCCACAAACACAAACACAGTTTCATACTCCTCCAACCTTGTTCCACACCTCTTAACTTGTTCATCAATCATAACAGCAATCCTTTTTCATCATCATGATGTATGAAAAAACTAAAAAGTTATGTCCAACTCTTCATAACCAACCTTGAGTTATATTTATATATGTAATTCTTCATATTGAAGCATAAGATACCAACCCCATATTTGGAACATGTCTTCTAGTTCTTCTTCTTGGCTTACTTCATCTTCTTGTTCACCTCTATCAGTGGATTCATCTTCTCCTACTTCACAACTTGTAGCTCAATGGTTGAGGTTCATATTCCTATCACCATGTCCTCAGAGACTTCTTCTTTCTGCCATTGATCTCATCTTCTTGATCACCCTCTTAGCCTTTGCAGCTCAAAAGATCTATTCTAGATTCATTTCTAATGCCAACTCTGGCTCCACAATCACCAAGCCTCTTTTGCAGGACAAAGATTCAGATTACAAGGTTACCTTGTGGTTCAAACTACCCCTTTTGGTGTCATCACTCTTGGCTCTGACTTACACTGTTCTAAGCATCTTGGCCTTCACTCAAAGCAATCTTGCCTCATGGAGACAGATAGAGGCCCTCTTTCGCCTCGCGCAAGCGATAACCAACATAGTGATAGTGATTCTGATGGTACATGAGAAGAAGTTCAAAGCTTCAAAGCACCCTTTGTCACTAAGATTCTATTGGATTGCAAACTTTGTTGCTGCTTTCCTTTTTGCCACTTCGGCCATTATTCGATTAGTAAGTGTTGAGGAATCGAGTTTGGAGGCTAATTTGAGAGTGGATGATGTGTTTTCTTTCATCAATCTTGCAGTTTCTTTGTTCCTTTTGGTAATAGCAATCAAAGGGTCATCAGGGATTGATGCTATAAGAATTTCTGATGTGATTGAAAGTTCAAGAACATGGCTTTCCAATGACAGGACTACGAGTCTTTATGGCAATGCTTCTTTGTTCTCCAAAACAGTGTGGCTTTGGATGAATCCTTTGCTCAACAAAGGGTACACAACACCACTCAAACTCCAAGATGTTCCAACGCTTCCTCTCGAGTTTCGGGCCGAAAGGATGTCAGAGCTTTTCCAAGAATATTGGCCAAAGCCAGAGGAAAACTCCAAGCACCCTGTTGGATTCACCCTGCTAAGATGCTTCTGGAAACACATAGCATTCACCGGCTTCCTCGCAGTTGTTCGGCTCACGGTTATGTACATCGGTCCAATGCTTATTCAGAGCTTTGTAGATTTCACATCAAAGGCTAATCCTTCTCCCTATGAAGGACTTGTCCTGATTTCAATCCTGCTTGTGGCAAAATCAATTGAAGTCCTCAGTGTTCATCAATTCAACTTCCACTCTCAGAAACTCGGCATGCTTATTCGTTCCAGCATCATTACTTCAGTTTACAAGAAGGGTCTAAGATTATCTAGCACTGCAAGGCAGGCTCATGGAACTGGCCAGATTGTGAATCATATGGCTGTTGATGCTCAACAGCTATCTGATTTGATGCTTCAGCTTCATCCTATTTGGTTAATGCCATTGCAAGTTGCAGCGGCGTTGGCCTTAATTTACACCTATGTTGGCTTGTCTGCAGTTGCAGCCCTGCTTGGAACTGCTGTGGTGTTTGTTTTCACTCTGATTCGGACGAAGAAAAGCAACAGTTTCCAGTTCAGGATCATGATGAGCCGTGACTTGAGGATGAAGGCAATTAATGAGCTTCTCAACAACATGCGTGTCATCAAGTTTCAAGCATGGGAGGATTACTTCGGCAACAAGATTCGCCAATTTCGCCAAGCTGAGCACGGTTGGATTGGCAAGTTCTTGTATTATTTTGCTGTCAACATGGCAATTCTCTCCACTGCTCCTCTCTTGGTCACGGTTCTTACCTTTGGAACCGCCACGTTTCTTGGGATTCCTCTTAATGCTGGAACTGTTTTCACCATAACTTCAGTGATCAAGATTCTGCAGGAGCCAGTTAGGACTTTCCCTCAGGCTCTTATGTTGATTTCTCAGGCTATGGTTTCTCTAGGGAGGTTGGATGAGTTCATGATGAGTAAGGAAAGGGATGAGAATGCAGTACAAAGAGATGATAAATGCGAAAGCGACATAGCCGTGGAGATGAAAGATGCGAAATTCTCTTGGGATGATGAGGAAGGGAATGAGGCTCTGAAGGTTGAAGAGCTGGAGATTAGGAGAGGGGACCATGCTGCAGTTGTTGGAACTGTTGGCTCAGGAAAATCTTCATTGTTGGCTTCTGTGTTGGGGGAAATGTACAAAATTTCAGGAAAGGTATAATAATTTCTTTATGGAATCATAAGTTATTGGTTTCTTCATTTCTTGTTCATTTCTAGAAAACAGTTTGATATTTCAAATTTATACTAATTTATGCGGCCAAAAATTGGTTTAAGCATTCATCTGTACTAGAATTAGAATAATCTTTATTGGTTCTTAATGGATATACGATTTTCTCATCCAAATTTTAGGTCAGAGTTTGTGGGACAGTTGCATATGTAGCACAAACATCATGGATTCAGAATGCAACCATCCAGGAAAACATATTGTTTGGACTACCAATGAACCAGAAGAAATACAAAGAAGCCATAAGAGTGTGCTGCCTAGACAAGGATCTAGAAATGATGGAGCATGGAGACCAGACTGAGATAGGAGAAAGGGGTATTAACCTCAGCGGCGGCCAGAAGCAACGAGTGCAACTCGCCAGAGCTGTGTACCAAGATTGTGACATCTATCTCCTTGATGATATATTCAGTGCTGTTGATGCCCAAACAGGATCATTCATTTTCAAGGTATGTACTAAGTTACACAAAATGCTAAATAAATAAATAACTGTATTGTGTTTGAGAGAACAAATTTTATTTAGCGTGTGTTTGGATTGGCGTTTATGGCACACTAATTTAGCTGTGACAGCAGGTAGCATAGGCGCATGTACACACATACAGAAAAAATCACATATAACTAGTTCAGAACCATGAAGTAGTTTTCCATGATGAAGGTGCTTATCTTTTTTCTCTAATTTGTTGCAGGAATGTGTTATGGGAGCTCTTAGACATAAGACCATTTTACTAGTAACTCACCAAGTTGATTTCCTGCATAATGTTGACTCTATAATGGTAAGTATATGTACTCAAAAATTTTCGTAGACTTGTGTGTGTGTTTTCCTGTTAATTTCTCAATTCAATTACACCTGAATTAGTCCTTTCAACTAAGAATTTTTCTTGTCTGATTCCAATATCAAGGTGATGCGAGACGGGAGAATTGTGCAAAGTGGAAAGTATGATGAACTTCTCAAAGCTGGCCTGGATTTTGGTGCACTTGTGGCTGCTCATGAAAGTGCTATGGAGATTACAGAAACTGGTGATGGGTCTAGCCAGTCTCCAAAGTTGGCTCGCATTCCTTCGAAGGAAAAGGAAAACACAGGCGAAAAGCAATCTCAAGAGCAATCTAAGTCTGATAAGGGTTCATCAAAGCTCATTGAAGAGGAGGAGAGGGAAACTGGCCAAGTCAATCTCCGAGTATACAAACATTATTTTACTGAAGCATTTGGATGGTGGGGAGTAGCACTCATGCTGGCAATGTCTTTAGCATGGATCATAGCCTTCTTGGCTGGTGACTACTGGCTAGCATTTGCAACTTCAGAAGCTTATACTGTTCCTTCTTTCATTTTCATTATTGTGTATGCTGCCATAGCAGCAGTTTCATGCATAGTAGTGATGATCAGGTCATTCTTATTTACATATTGGGGTCTAAAGACATCTCAAAGCTTCTTCATTGGTATGCTTGATAGCATTCTGCATGCACCAATGTCATTCTTTGACACCACTCCTTCTGGCAGAATCTTAAGTCGTGTAAGTCTCACTATGCGTTTGTTTCGATTTTAAAATAAGCTTTTAAGATAATAATATTTGGACTAACTTTTTTTGTTTACCTTCTGCTTCTGTTGAATTATTTAGGTATCTACTGATCTACTTTGGGTTGATATATCAATTCCATTGTTAGTAAGCTTTGTGATGGTGTCATACTTCTCATTAATCAGCATCATCATTGTCACATGCCAAAATGCTTGGGAGACTGTCTTCCTCTTAATTCCATTGTTTTGGCTGAATAATTGGTACCGGGTATGTATATGATGCTATGTGCCTACTCATGCTTAAATTGTAGCCTCTACAATATTATGATCCCTACCCTCTGCATTGTTCCAAATAACATTGGATATTCAAGAATATTAATTGATTCAACCATTAATATGAGATCTTTATGCACACTTGGAGCACAGGCCTATGGCATTTGAAATTACAAGTAAAAAGGAAAAATAGGTGGTGCATTTTTAACTGTCTTTTTGTACTGGTATGCAGAAATATTACATTGCATCTTCTCGGGAACTGACTCGCCTTGATTCTATCACGAAAGCTCCGGTTATCCATCACTTCTCAGAGACCATTTCCGGTGTTATGACGATCCGGGGCTTCAGGAAGCAGGGAGCATTCTGTCAGGAAAATCTTGACAGGGTGAATGCAAGTCTCAGAATGGATTTCCACAACAATGGAGCAAATGAATGGCTCGGTTTTCGCTTGGACTTTACAGGAGTGGTTTTCCTTTGCATTGCCACTGTTTTCATGATCTTTCTGCCAAGTGCTATTATTAGGCCAGGTACACTACTTTTCATGAAACTTTTTTGCTAAGCATCATAATTGGTCCCTATTCCAGACAAATACAGGAAATGAACAATGGCTTTTCTAGATTTAAGAGATCTTATGCATATATTTGGATAAAAAGTTACCTTCAGAGTAGTGATCAAGAATTGTTTCAAAACTGATGATGTTATCTTGCTGTTGCAGAATATGTTGGTTTATCTCTATCCTATGGCTTGGCCCTCAGTAGTCTCTTATCATTCACCATAAGCATGACTTGTTCTGTTGAGAATAAAATGGTTTCAGTTGAGAGGATAAAGCAGTTTACCAACCTTCCATCAGAAGCTCCATGGACAATCCCTGAGACGACTCCTCCTCAGGATTGGCCTAGTCATGGCAACATTGAGTTAGATAACTTGCAGGTAATTATAGTCACAAAAAAATAAGTACATATTGCTTGCTTATGTAACATCAGAATCTAACCAATCAAAGTTGAGGATACTAAGCAGCATGATTGTTTAATGTGCATGTAATCTTCCTTATTATTGAATTGTTTAAACAGGTTAGGTATAGGTCAAATACTCCTCTAGTTCTCAAGGGAGTATCACTCACTATTCAAGGAGGAGAGAAGATTGGTGTTGTTGGCCGTACAGGGAGTGGGAAATCAACCCTCATCCAGGTGCTATTTAGGCTGATTGAGCCTTCAGCTGGAAAAATAATCATTGATGGAATCAACATTTGCAATGTGGGGCTTCATGATCTGAGGTCTAGATTCGGAATCATTCCCCAAGAGCCAATTCTGTTTCAAGGAACTGTAAGAAGCAACATTGATCCCCTTGGATTGTATTCAGATGAAGAAATTTGGAAGGTAACTTTTTGAGTTAATATCCAATATATGGCAATGTGCATCATAAAAGAGAAAACTATAGGAATGAGTTTAATTACTATGCACTTTACACTATCATCTAATTAGATGACTATGTTCTTAAGGCTTTTGAGACACAGGATCATTTAATCCAACTAATAACTTGTTGCTGTAGAGTCTCGAGCGCTGCCAATTGAAAGATGCAGTGACTGCAAAGCCTGAAAAACTTGAGGCTTCAGGTATGAACTCCTCTCTCCAGAGTCCCTTTCAATAGTTTAATTCATTGTGACTGAAAACTATTGTAGTTTTACCAATTTTGAGCTTATTTCACTTTTTCTTCACTATTTCATAGTGGTTGATGGAGGAGACAATTGGAGTGTGGGGCAAAGGCAGTTACTTTGCTTGGGCAGGATCATGCTCAAACACAGCAGGATACTATTCATGGATGAGGCAACGGCATCTGTTGATTCACAAACTGATGCTGTGATACAGAAGATCATCCGTGAGGACTTCGCGGATCGAACAATTATCAGTATTGCTCACAGAATACCAACAGTCATGGATTGTGACAGGGTTTTAGTCATAGATGCAGGTATGAGTAAGGACTTATATCTTTTATGCTTTGTGCATAAGTAACTAAATAACAAAAGCAGACATAAGAGCATGCATTGTTTCCTGATTTCATTTTCTGTTTCCAGCTTATTTGGAAACCTTTTACCTTGTTTTCTGGATTTTTTTTGAAGAAGAATGTCAAAAGAAAATATGGGTCTAAATCTGATTCCTTCTTTAAATACGGAAAACAAGAAACAACATGAAAATCTTAAGGTAGCATTTTCTAGAAACCAAACAAGTCATAGTGTGTTGTTTTCAACAATATTTTTGTATACATAGAAAAAACTAGCAACAAGATGCTGTAGAGTGTAGAATACAATTTTTGCTCGTTCTTATAAATACTTAAGCCTTGTACAAGGTAATCAAATTCAAAACTTATTTTTGACAGGTTATGCAAAGGAATTTGACAAACCATCACGTTTGCTAGAAAGGCCAACAGTTTTTGGAGCATTGGTAAAGGAATATTCCAATAGAGCTTCAGAAGTATAATAGTCTATAGCTATCTGCAGCAGCTGCTTGAACCTTTGCTGCTACAGCTTTTGATTCTAACTCTGAACAAACGTCGAACGTCATTCGGGCAATAAAACTGCCACCAAGCTGCACCAACTTCAAAGACATCAATCTGCAGCACAAATTCATTAAGTGGTAGATCAGATATTCTTTTGGAGGTTTTTATGTCACTTATGTTTTTGTAGTTGCAACAAGAATAATTTTTGTAACATAAACTTTTCTATTATTGAGTTACTTGAGAGTAAATGATAAACTTAGTCCCTAAAGATCACTCGTTATTTAAATTGATCATCAAAAATTTTTTTAATCAAATTCATTTTTCAAAGATTTTCAGTTAGTTATGTTAGTCTTTCTATCACTTCCATTGTTAATGGCATTAGAGTTTGTCAATATGACACGTTAAGTGACATCACAACACACACCCGGTAGTCTAAATTGATGGCTAATATAATAAATTTATGAAATTAAATCGAATAAATCCCAACTTGAGAAATTTCAATGTCTTAAGGTCCCCTTCATTTAGGTTTTGATTTGATCTAATTTTATAAACTTATAATGTTAGCAGCTAACTAAGACTCTTAGGTGTGTGTTGTGATATCATTTAACATGTAATATCAACAAATGTTGACGCTATCAACAAAGAAAGTGACAGAAGGATCAACGTGATTAACGTAAAATCTTTCAAGAACGAATTTGATTAAAAAAATTGTCAGAGACCAATTTAAAAAACAAGTGATATTTTAGGAACGAACTTGACTATTTACTCTATTGAATGGCGGAAGTTTATGGCTATGACATATGAAGAATAAAGAGTATATAAGTTGTTTACAAGGACGGGACACTGAGACAGGAACACAGAGATGCAAAATCGTGTTTGACAGATAAGACATGTATTCAGAGACACTGAATTGGTGTATTTTGTGTTCATCAGGATAAGAAAGATACAAAGATACTAACAAGAGACAACTTATTTTTCATTTTTTCTTTCATTATTCTTGTTAATTTTTCATAATTATATTTTTTATTATTATATATTTCTTCTCAAATTTTTTAATAAAAAAATAATTTAGATTTTTATAATTTATTCTAATTTATCACCAAACAGAAAATAAAAACACTAAATTTTGTGTCTCTGTCCTTTAGACAGCGTTTGTTTTATTAATAAGTTGAAACATAGACACAGAAATATAGACATTAAAGACATAGACATAAATTATCAATGTCAATGTATTGTGTGAACTTTTTAATTTTAATATGGAGAGAGGGTTGGTGTATAGCAGGGTTATGGAGGTATATGGTGTTTCACCAGGATATGAGAACTGTGCAAGATAAATCGGACCGTCCGATTGGAGGTACTGTAATCGGACGGATCGAGTACAGAAAACCCTGGGTTCGATTTGTGTATTGGCTCCACGTGACAGACGGTATAGAAAAATCCTGGGTCCGATTTCAATACTCCACACAAATCGGACGGTCCGATTTGTGTCCCTCTCTCTCTACAATGAAATCAGACGGTCCGATTTCTTCCTATTAAAACAAAAAATTGAACGCCGTCACAATAGTGTATATTCCCTCAATACTCCATAACTCACATGTCAACCTCATATAAAAAAAATTAGCCATATTGTGTTTAGTAAAAATTATACAAGACATAAAAATTATAAAAAGTCTATATTAACCCCACAATAAATTTTTTCAAAAAAAAATTATTCACCACCACTATCAATAACCACTCTCTCTACCACCATGCATGGATTCATCATAACATACACCACCAAAAATCAATTAACAAAAATTATCTTTTTTTTTAAATAAACAAATAGAAAAACAAAAGGGGACAGATCAATGGTGAAACAAAAATTAAGATGGAACAAATTCCGGTTGCATAGTGCAGAATGACAAAAGAGGAAAGAAGGCAACAGAGGAAGAAGGTGACACAATTGAAACTCGAAGCCAACGGCAGAGGCGTAGAGAATCGACGCGAGAAGAAAATCAACAAAAGAAATGGAGGAGAAGGTAGAGGCGACAATAGTAGCACATCATGGCAAGCAAAGAAGATGAATATAGTAGTACTCACAGTTGCGTCAATAATGACAACAAACAAGATAAACTCAGATCTAAGAACAAATGGAGGAGAAGAAGAAAGACATAAAAAATGGCGGCCGAAAAAAAAGAGGGAAGAGAGAACAACACAAAGAGATAGAGGAAAAAGAAAGAAGGAGGGTATATCATACATGGAGGGAGGGAGTAAGGTAAGAAAGAAGGAAGAAAGGTCTGAGTCTCTGATTAACAAGGGATAAAAATAAAAATAATTTGTGTCTCATGTATTGTATTTTCGTGTTTCACCTTTAAGTTGGTACACAAAATTTGTATATTTGTATATACTCGTGTCCTAAAATATTTTGTGTTTTAACTAACCAAATAATATATATGTGCTATCATGTTTGTGTCTTGGCTAGACACGGATATTAACTAAACGTTACCTTATGTCTTGTTATCACTGTCTTATCTTATCATATTCTCAAAAATAAATATAGTCATAATGAATGTAGGGTTAGTTTTTTTAAGTTAGTATATATATTATATATATTTTTTAATATAATAATAAACTAATTGAATATCGAACAGATTTCACTCTCCTAAATTCAATATCTAAATTGATTAAAAACAGAACTAATTACTCATCAAATACAATATACTTGTTTAGGAGTCATTAACTTGATAAAAATAAAAATAAAAATAAAAACATTAGAAACTCAAAAAAGATATTTTTAAAAAAATTTACATAATAAATAAATAAATGATATTTTTATATTATTGTATCTAGGGGTGGCAAATGGGGAAGTCCGCCCCGCCCCGCCAGAAGCTCGTCCTTTGGCGGGCTGGCGGGCTAAGCCCGCCAAAACTTTTTTTTTTTACTATTAACTACTAAATAATATATATAATTGCCAAAGCTCCTCTTTTTTTTTTACTATTAACTACTAAATAATATATATAATTTCACAATCATATTAATAAATTTATAATTTCTAAAGGCATAAAAAATTATATTTTTTATATTCATAAATATTATAATCTTTGTAATTATAAATATCTAATAAACATAATTATAAACCAAGTTTTCATCCAAAACATAAGTATAAATATTCTCTCCAAAGCAAAATAAACATAATTTAAAACATAATTATAAATATTGTCTCCAAAGTAACATAAACATAATTCAAACCACTCAATTTTTATCTTCATACTCTTGTAAGTTAGGTTGGGGGAAGTTAGGTTTTGGCCAAAAAATTGTAAAAATACCCTCTCACTAAAAAAACATTAAGCCCGGCGGGGAAGTCTGTCCCGCCCCGCAAAAGCCCGTGGTTTAAGCGGTGCGGGTTAGGCGGGCTTTTCCTATTTGGCGGTCCCAATTTTTCAGTCCAGCCCGCCTTTTTTGGCGGGTTACGCGGACCGACCCGGTCGGTTTAGGCCCGTTTGCCACCCCTATTTTATCTAAACACAATTGATTAATAAAAAGATCTTTTTACACAAAATATCTAAACATAAAATTATTTTATTTTTTAAAAAAATTAACAAATTTTTTTTAAAAAACTCACCCAATCAAATTCAATACCCAATATATTCGGATCTATATGAGTAATGGAGTTATCCATACCCATTTACAGCTCTGTGCCTCTCTCCCAAGGCTAAGGTGGAATCCTCCCTTGCTGAATATTAAAAGAAGTACAATCAAACGTTGAAAGATAAATAACAATCTACCTATTATAAATATATGGGAGATGCTAGGTAGAAAATGACTTTGTTGAATAATATGAACAACGGGCCATAAAAACTAGCCCAATTAGCTTACTAACACTGTTTATGTTATACACCCCCTTCCCAAAATCCTAATTTTAATCCTCTTAATTATTAACATCGTAATCATCCCACATTCCCACCCACTCCCCCCTCTTTTTGACCAGCCGGTAAAAACTTTTCCCCTTCCCCTCAATTCAAACTCCATTCACGAACTAGTACCCTTTCCCTATCCCATTTGAAATGGCATTGAGAATCTCGGACCAACCCATATCTGGTGCTTCTTCTCTGCTCCTTCTCGTCGTACATTCTACCCATCGCCGAACCGACCATCCCACGGGAGGCCTCCATTGTGAAGAAGAGCAGCAGCAGGCGAATCCCCGAGTCGGCGTCGCGTTGAAGTCGGCCAGCCGCCACCCACGTTGTCAGTTAACGGCCATCGCCGGAGGCTGAAATCACTGCATGTTCGTGCCGCTTGGAGTCTTCCTCGGGCAACACCAAAGCAACCGTAGGGTGTGTTTGCATGCCGCTATTGAAGGTCAGTTCCCGATAGTCGTTCCTTCATGTTATGGGTTGCATAGATGTTTACAGTATTGTTCATGTTATGGGTTGCGTAGAAGGGTTTTGCTGCTAGTGGGACTTGGTGGGCCTGTTTGAGTTTTTCAAGTGTTTGTTAAGATAAGAAAACTGGGAAAAATACTGACCCGTGCATGTTGCTCAGAACCGTGTTCTTCGCAACTTGTTTTTTAATGGTTGACTATGTTTGGGGTTGTTTTGTCTCCAGGTATGAATTAGTCACAATTGGTGTGAAGCACGTGCTTAAAATTAGTTGCTTTCTGAGTTGTTTAGTCACTTTTAGTCAGATGGTCATGTCTTTACATAAATAGATGGTTATTTTTTTTTGGCACAACTGTTTGAAATTTGGTTTAGGATGTAGACATTTTTTCCTTCGAATACCTAACCTAAAAGGTGGCACGTTTGAATAATTATTCAATTGTCTGATTATGTATGTTTGTTTTTGAAGAGATAGGTTTGAATCGGTATCCTGTTTGTTTATTTAAAGAAAAAATTGTAATTATAATTTGGAATAAGTTTACACCTTTTTAGTTTTAGTTGAAACTATATTTTACTTTTTTCTCACATGTCTACTTGTATTTGATGCATTTGATTGGAATGGATCTAAATGAAAGTAGTTTTGGCATTGAGTTTGACCATGTGAAGACTCTATTTACATCTTAATCAGGATATTTGACTACCATCGCAATTAATATTTCGGAACATTTTAAATATACTAGCTTTAAACTTTAAAAACAGTGACTAAGTCAATATAAATAGTGCGTTGTCTTGAATTTGCAAGTTAGTTTGTTCTTTTCATTTAATTAATACTTGGGCAGCAAAAAAATATACTAGATGAATGTTTAAAGTTGGGCATTATGACATGATAAAAAGCATTTAGGAAGCAATTTATATTGATACTAATATCTAGAGCCTATAAAGCGGATTATATTATGACTTGTGTTGGTAACTTTCTTAATCAGAAGTTCAATTTTGACTGCCACGCTTCCAAAGACCTTGTGTTACTTGTTTTTTTTGTTATCTGCCTGTGTTCTCATCATGCGCACTACTGTTGGGGTTTTGCCGGTGATATTCATAATTTTTTTGAAATTACAGCAAAGATAGTAAAATCACATGGTTAATGGATGGCTGGACTAAAGCGAATTAGATGAAATTTGATGGAGTTTGGGCTTGATATTTTAGAACTATTTTCTTTATGTGTTTTTGGTTCATGTGATTGAGTTTTATATTCAAAGAATTAGGGATGTTCAATTTTGCAAGAAACAATTGATGAAGAAAAGAGGTGGCTTTTAGTGGTGCCTTAACTAGATATGAGTTAAATTGGTTGTCAATGCTATACTTGCATAATGTTTGACGTCTACATGTTTATGACTTTTTTATTTTCAATCATGCATGTTGTAAAGACGCATGCTAAAATTTTTAAAATAAGTCATAGTTATATAGAATATGAATAGTCCTTCTGACACACTAGATCAAAATAAATATTTCGTTGCCTTGACTTTTTAAGTTAATTGGTCCTTTTGATTTTATTAATACTTGCAGCGGAAAAAATTATAGTAGATGAATGTTTAAAGTTTAGACTTGTGACATGATATAAAACATTTTGGAAGCAATTTCTATTGTTACTAATATCTGGAGTCAATCAAGCTGATTATATTATGACTTGTGTTGGTGACGTTCGTAATCAGAAGTTCAATTTTGACTGCCACGCTTCCAAGAACCTTGTTTTACTTGATATTTTGTTATTTGCCTGTGTACTCATAATGCATACCGCTGTTGTGTTCTGCCGGTGAATTTCATATTTTTTTTGAAATTACAACAAAGATAGTAATATCAAATGGTTAATGGATGCTTGGACTAAAGCGAACTGTATGAAATTTGATGGAGTTTGGGCTTGATATTTTCTGTCAATGAGACGTGAGCTGATGTTAAATATTGTCATGGGAGTACACAATGAATCTATTCAGCCGGTGCGATCTTTGTTGGATCAAAATGACGGACGTGTTCGCCGCAACCGTCAAAGAAACAAGAAAAAGGTGGTTAAGTCACCCTTCACAGCACCAAGCACAAGGACATTGATGAAAGAGTGGGAGAATTACGAGTGAGCAAGTCCTGAAAAAGGAAAATACAATAGTTGTACTTAGTTTTCAAACCATACACTCAATTCTTCTTAACTTCTTTTTGTGTCTATGAGTTGGATTTATGTTACAACAAAGTTGCTAAATTATCTTGGAAAAATACATTTATATGGTTTATTCCTTTTGCAAATCGTTTGATTTTTTCGCATGTAGTTAAGGCTGCCTAAAAGCTAATAGTAATTTTTGTGTCTCTGAGTTGGATTTTTGTTACAACGGAGTTGCTAAATTACCTTGGAAAAATCTATTTATATGGTTTATTCCTTTTGCAAATTGTTTGATTTTCTTGCATGTAGTTAAGCCTGCCTAAAAGCTAGTAGTAAGGAACACAAGTATTAAGAGTATCAATCCACACACTTGTTGAATCACAAGATATAATAGAAAATAACCATCCACTCAACTAACAAATCGAGCATCCACCTTGTACTAAATGAACCTAATAAAACACAATTCCTTAGTTTATAGAAATGACCATTTGGTTATAATAGAAATAACCATCCACTAACCTACTGAATCGAACATCCACTCGCCTAACAAATCGAACATCCACCTTGTACTAAATGAACCTAATAACACTATTCGTTTATAGAAATGACCATCTGATTATAATAGAAATAACCATCCACTAACCTACTGAATCGAACATCCACATTATAATTCTCGTTACTAATAAGACACCATTCCTAAACAACACTCAAAATAACCAGACGGACTTAATAGAAATAATCATCCAATAATCTACTGAAGCGAACATCGGCATTATAATTCATGTTTAATCCACCCCAAAAAATAACCATCCGGGCACAAAGAGAAATAACCATCCACTAACCTACGGAAGCGAGCATCCATATTATACTACATTTAAATAATGACACACACCATGCTAAGTCTATAAGAAGTTACCATCCCAACACAAGAAAAATAACCATCTGTGAACATAGTAAATCGAACATCCAGGCCATACTAATGTAATTAACCACACATAAAATCCCAATCATATTACAAGAAAAATACAGATTATACGGCATATATTTATCCAGACATTATTCTACAACCAGTCAAACCACATCCACAAAAATATAAACACGCCGACCATGTGAGTAGCATGAAGATAAGGCCATGGAAATACCAGTTTCATAATTTTATAACCATAGTCAACCCAAACAGAGAAAATAACCATGAAACATACATATTGAGTTGTAAGGCCCAACAAAAGGGACCTCTAATATAACATAATGGATACTGTATTGTAAACACTGTAGGTATTGTCGAAAAAGTTTAACAGCGACATGAATCCACCAACTCCTTGCTTAACAATCTGCTGAGCGGAAGCCTCTGAATCTTGATTTGCAGTAGATTCTACCCGATTATCCTAAAATAAACAAACTCAATCAAAACCAAGTCACTATCGACATAATAAAAAACCGTAGTAAAAGTGAAGTCTAAATTTAATTCCTATACATAGCTTGCCTAAACTCTTCCGCTTTCTCTGCATGGATTTTCTGATTGATTTATCCAACTCATATCCTAGCCTTTTTCCTTTTGGACGACCCTTTGTGGTTACTTTTGATGGGGCCTGAATGTCCTCTGTACCCAATACAGTTGATGTTTCTGGGGCGATGTTATTGTGTGTATTAGCGACGATCTTATTTCGCATCCTGTCAAAATTTGTGGCCCGTATCTTACTTATGAAACCAACTTTCTTTACGTAGGTCGCATAAAAATCCTAGGCCAGCTTCAAATGCTTAAACCGCATCCCAACTCTTGTATTTCATCTTCAGCAAGGCAACTATGATCCGGTAACTGTGAATCAATTCAAAATAGACATCATTTGATGAACAAGACAATTAATGGTCAACTCAAAGATGCGGTGAACGTAAAAACAACAATAAACTAGAGTCCAAACTTCATCAATAGGTTCCGTGTCATCACATCCCAACTCAGTAATTTCTGTACATTCCATGGCCTACAATCAAACATACACACCATAAATAGATACTATAATAAAATTAAGGAAAAGTATCGACTAAATAGATTTTATTAATACTATATCCAAAAATATGATCTTAAAATTTATTTATATACATGAATTAAAGGAAATCAGAACAAAGAGACTATACTCATACAAAGTGGCACCTAACCAGTTAGTTTTATATTAATTATTTGTATAAAGAATGCATAAATCCACAACATATAAAATATCACTACACAAACTAAAAGAGAGTCTTCTACTATGATGTGAAATATCTCGTTATTAGCTCTTATAATTTTCTTACATATTTATCCACATTTGTTAGTGCATGCATGGTATGATAGCATACAGATGGGGATCTTTACTATTTTAGTAGCAACCATGGACAAAATTTTCTCATTTAACACTATACATATATTCAAAACATCTCAGGGTAACCTATTAAAAAGGTAATGTAACAATTTATAATCTCCAGTAAATAAATATCCATCTTAATCTTCTTTAGAACTTGAACCATGTTTCATTGTAATTAGTTAGGAAAACTTAACAAGAACCCAATCTGTAGCTAGTAAATAGTAACAACTAACTAGTACATTGTATTATGACATTCCACTATTTTAAAAATGTAATTCTTTTTTCTTTTTAACTAGAAAAAATTAAAACTAATTTTTTTACGGGATCACCCACTTATATGTTACAGTTTAACTAATTATTACATGGACGAACAAGAACACCATCAAAATTGTTCCTTTTGAAACAAAATATCATCATGGATTAAGAATGTTGATCTTTTAATAACCATCTAATTTATATGAAAATAAACATACGTCTAAAAGAAACAAGATACATTGTTTACCTTGTCCAACTGTTCACTTTTCCCGTCGAACGAATTGATCAGGTTGTCGCCCAAATGCGTGGTAGTGTCACCGGTGAAAGAATCTAGCGCGAGACAACTCGGTTCAACGAAATTGTGCTCCATTAAAATGGCTGTGATAGGTCACGTAGGTATACAACAGGAGCCGCAACTCTCCCGTGAGATACACCGGATTAGTCGGTGACGACGAGACTGCAATGGTGGAGGCCTTGGGCTGCAGGTGCTGCACAGGGCGTGATCGCGGTGACCTACGCCGGACTGCACGGTGCACGGGTTGACGGAGGTGGTGAAAAAAAAAATTTCTTCGCTTGGGGCTGGCCAGACGTTGGCATAGGGGGGCAGCGTGGGTCGTGAGTGGACTGGGAAGGGAGCCTTCGTTATTGGGAAGGACCACCGCAAGAGAGAGAAGATATGATATGAGGATATGAAACGTGTTACAGTTTCCTATTTCAAAAATATAATATTTTAAATTTTGAAAAATAGTTATTATTATAATTAAATTAATTACATCATTAATTAAATTTATGAGTAATTTACATTTGTAATCCCATTGTTTATATTGTTCACTAGGATTATTGTTCACATAGACTTTTCCTAAATATATTTATTATAGATGTCCTAGACTGTAATCATAATTTAAATTTCAAATAGATAGAATTAGTTATAGATGTAACCTAATTGAGTCATCTAAAAATTGGGTCCTTGGCTATAAATAGTCCCTTATGATGTTCTGTGTACAACATCAATCATTAAATAAAGTCATCTCTTATTCTCCCTATTCTCTTTCATCTTTCTTTCATTTTCAAACCCTAATCTTTATTTTCATAACATGTTATCAGCACAAATTTTACTTTAAGACTAGGGCTAAGTAATTATCTTCTCTTTCTATCCACTTTATTTTTCTCCCTTTTTTCTACATTACAATGATCCTCACAACACACATTCTTCTTCTTTTTTTTTAAACATCATTGCTAAATTTTTTAATAAGGATCGTATTCAAATATTTTATCCATTACTTAACTATAAATTTATTATCCTCCAAGATAAGTGAATCTTTCATATATATTCTTTTTCTTTTTAACTTATATGCTAATATATGCATGTCATATATGTGATGTTTTTCTTTTTGTGGCTTTTTTTTAAGAAACTTGTACGCCATTTTTTTTCTTGATGGTTTCATAATTTTTTAAAATTTGTTGTTTCTCTTTTCTTCTTATTTTATCTCTTATTTATTACACTATTATTGTTATTTGGTTTATTTATATTATTTATCTTTTATGTATGACATTTTATTTAATATTAATATTTCAAAATAAATGATAATTAATCATATAGATAATTATTCTCCTTATGATCATAATTATTTCTTGAAATAAATGATAGTTAATCATATATATAATCATTCCCTAAAGTGAATGATAAATAATTTTTTTAAGGAAACATATATTAAAAATATTATTCTTTTAAGTGAAGATATAGCACCCATAATGCTAATATCATAATTTTATTTACATTCTTATCAATGAATGTATAATTTTAATAATTTATTTTTATTATCTTAAAAAATATATTTTATCAATTTTCTGAAGTAAATTGATTTATTTTTCTTCTTTTATTTATCTTTTTTTCTTTCATATGAATTATTAATATTATTATTCTTAGCTATTTACTTATTTTTATTTATTTTTGTTAATAGATTTATCATGTTAAATATGCATAAGCTTGAAATTGTCATTCTTGATTTAACAGAAAAAAATTATTTAGAATGGGCACTTGATGCTGAAACCCATTTGATATCCAAAAAGGTTGGAGATATCATAAAGAAAAAAATAGAATCCTCAAGCGAAGATAAGACTAAGGCACTTATTTTTCTACGTCATCACGTTTATGA